>NW_027277884.1:0-23355 GCF_030028105.1 Mobula birostris
TCATGCCTGTACACATCAGGACAAAAAAGTTGTTATCTCAGTGCATACAATGCTTTGACAATACTAATAGCATACATTTCAATTTTACACCAAAGTACTTACTGCAAACCTAATGGAAACACCTTAGGTTAACTTCCCACATGATTCTGAGATGTCGGAAAGTTGTTTCATGCCTCTGGACATAAAGATAAAAAAGTTGTTTTCTGAGTGCTTACAATGTTCTGACATTAAAGTAGTGTACATTTCAATTTTCCACCAAAGAGCATAGTGCAAACCTGATGGAAACATTTTAAGTTAACTTCCCACATGATTCTGAGTAGTTTGAAAGTTGTTTCATCCCTCTGTACAGCAAGACAAAGAAGCTGTTTTCTAAGTGCATGCAATTCTTTGAAATTAAAGTATAATACATTTGAATTTTGCAACAAAGTGCAGAATGCAAACCTGATGGAAACACCTTAGCTTAACCTCCCACATGATTCTGAATGGTTTGAAAATTGCTTCATGCCTCTGAACAGCAAGACAAAAAAGTTGTTATCTCAGTGCATACAATGTTCTGACATTAAAGTAGTATACATTTCCATTTTACACCAAAGTACTTACTGTAAACCTAATGGAAACTCCTTAGGTTTACTTTCCACATGATTATGAGCAGTTTGAAAGTTGTTTCATGCCTCTACATATCCAGACAAAAAAGTTGTTATCTCAGTGCAAACAATGTTCTGACATTAAAGTAGTATACATTTCAATTTTCCACCAAAGTGCATACTGCAAACCTGATGGAAACATTTTACGTTAACTTTCCACATGATTATGTGTAGTTTGAAAGTTGTTTCATGCCTCTACACATCAGGACAAAAAAGTTGTTATCTCAGTGCATACAATGCTGTGACAATACTAATAGCACACATTTCAATTTTACACCAAAGTACTTACTGCAAACCTAATGGAAACACCTTAGGTTTACTTTCCACACGATTATGAGCAGCTTGAAAGTTGTTTCATGCCTCTACATATCAAGACAAAAAAGTTATTATCTCTGTGCATACAATGTTCTGACATTAAAGCAGTATACATTTCAATTTTCCACCAAAGTACTTACTGCAAACTTAATGGAAACACCTTTAGCTTAACTTCCCACATGATTCTGAGTAGTTTGAAAGTTGTTTCATGCCTCTGTACAGCAACACAAGAAAGTTGTTTTCTAAGTGCATGCAATGCTTTGACATTAAAGTAGTGTACATTTCAATTTTCCACCAAAGTGCATATTGCAAACCTGATGGAAACACCTTAGGTTTACTTTCCACACGATTATGAGCAGTTTGAAAGTTGTTTCATGCCTCTACATATCAAGACAAAAAAGTTGTTATCTCTGTGCATACAATGTTCTGACATTAAAGTAGTATACATTTCAATTTTACACCAAAGTACTTACTGCAAACCTAATGGAAACACCTTAGGTTAACTTCCCACATAATTCTGAGATGTCTGAAAGTTGTTTCATGCCTCTGGACATAAAGACAAAAAAGTTGTTGTCTGAGTGCCTACAGTGTTCTGACATTAAAGTAGTGTACATTTCAATTTTCCACCAAAGAGCATAGTGCAAACCTGATGGAAACATTTTAAGTTAACTTCCCACATGATTCTGAGTAGTTTGAAAGTTGTTTCATCCCTCTGTACAGCAAGACAAAGAAGCTGTTTTCTAAGTGCATGCAATTCTTTGAAATTAAAGTATAATACATTTGAATTTTGCAACAAAGTGCAGAATGCAAACCTGATGGAAACACCTTAGCTTAACCTCCCACATGATTCTGAATGGTTTGAAAATTGCTTCATGCCTCTGAACAGCAAGACAAAAAAGTTGTTATCTCAGTGCATACAATGTTCTGACATTAAAGTAGTATACATTTCCATTTTACACCAAAGTACTTACTGTAAACCTAATGGAAACTCCTTAGGTTTACTTTCCACATGATTATGAGCAGTTTGAAAGTTGTTTCATGCCTCTACATATCCAGACAAAAAAGTTGTTATCTCAGTGCAAACAATGTTCTGACATTAAAGTAGTATACATTTCAATTTTCCACCAAAGTGCATACTGCAAACCTGATGGAAACATTTTACGTTAACTTTCCACATGATTATGTGTAGTTTGAAAGTTGTTTCATGCCTCTACACATCAGGACAAAAAAGTTGTTATCTCAGTGCATACAATGCTGTGACAATACTAATAGCACACATTTCAATTTTACACCAAAGTACTTACTGCAAACCTAATGGAAACACCTTAGGTTTACTTTCCACACGATTATGAGCAGCTTGAAAGTTGTTTCATGCCTCTACATATCAAGACAAAAAAGTTATTATCTCTGTGCATACAATGTTCTGACATTAAAGCAGTATACATTTCAATTTTCCACCAAAGTACTTACTGCAAACTTAATGGAAACACCTTTAGCTTAACTTCCCACATGATTCTGAGTAGTTTGAAAGTTGTTTCATGCCTCTGTACAGCAACACAAGAAAGTTGTTTTCTAAGTGCATGCAATGCTTTGACATTAAAGTAGTGTACATTTCAATTTTCCACCAAAGTGCATATTGCAAACCTGATGGAAACACCTTAGGTTTACTTTCCACACGATTATGAGCAGTTTGAAAGTTGTTTCATGCCTCTACATATCAAGACAAAAAAGTTGTTATCTCTGTGCATACAATGTTCTGACATTAAAGTAGTATACATTTCAATTTTACACCAAAGTACTTACTGCAAACCTAATGGAAACACCTTAGGTTAACTTCCCACATAATTCTGAGATGTCTGAAAGTTGTTTCATGCCTCTGGACATAAAGACAAAAAAGTTGTTGTCTGAGTGCCTACAGTGTTCTGACATTAAAGTAGTGTACATTTCAATTTTCCACCAAAGAGCATAGTGCAAACCTGATGGAAACATTTTAAGTTAACTTTCCACATGATTCTGAGTAGTTTGAAAGTTGTTTCATCCCTCTGTACAGCAAGACAAAGAAGCTGTTTTCTAAGTGCATGCAATTCTTTGAAATTAAAGTATAATACATTTGAATTTTGCAACAAAGTGCAGAATGCAAACCTGATGGAAACACCTTAGCTTAACCTCCCACATGATTCTGAATGGTTTGAAAGTTGCTTCATGCCTCTGAACAGCAAGACAAAAAAGTTGCTTTGTCAGTGCATACAATGCTTTGGCAATACAAATGGTACACATTTCAACTTTACACCAATGTACTTGCTGCAAACCTAATGGAAACACCTTAGTTTAACTTTCCACATGATTATGAGTAGTTTGAAGGTTGTTTCATCCCTGTACACATCAGGACAAAAAAGTTGTTATCTCAGTGCATACAATGTTCTGACATTAAAGTAGTATACATTTCCATTTTACACCAAAGTACTTACTGCAAACCTAATGGAAACTCCTTAGGTTTACTTTCCACCTGATTATGAGCAGTTTGAAAGTTGTTTCATGCCTCTGAACAGCAAGACAAAAAAGTTGTTATCTCAGTGCAAACAATGTTCTGACATTAAAGTAGTATACATTTCAATTTTCCACCAAAGTGCATATTGCAAACCTGATGGAAAAACCTTAGCTTACCTTCCCACATGATTCTGAATGGTTTGAAAGTTGTTTCATGCCTCTGAACAGCAAGACAAAAAAGTTGTTATGTCAGTGCATACCATGCTTTGACAATATTAATAGCATACGTTTCAATTTCACACCAAAGTACTTACTGCAAACCTATTGGAAATACCATACGTTAACTTCCCACATGATTCTGAGATGTCTGAAAGTTGTTTCATGTCTCTCCACATAAAGACAAAAAAGTTGATTTCTCAGTGAATACAATGCTTTGACAATACAAATAGTCTACATTTCAATTTTACACCAAAGCACCTACTGCAAACCTAATAGAAACGCCTTTGGTTAACTTCCCAGATGATTCTGAGATGTCTGAAAGTTGTTTCATGCCTGTGAACAGCAAGAGAAAAAAGTTGTTTTCTCAGTGCATACAATATTCTGACATTAAAGTAGTATCCATTTCAATTTTCCACCAAAGTGCGTACTGCAAAGCTGATGGAAACATTTCAAGTTAACTTCCCACATGATTCTGAGCAGTTTGAAAGCTGTTTCATACCTCTGTACAGCAAGAGAAAAAAGTTGTTTTCTAAGTGCATGCAATCCTTTGGCAAAACAAATAGTACACATTGCAATTTTACACCAAAGTACTTACTGCAAACCTAATGGAAACACCTTAGGTTAACTTTCCACATAATTCTAAGTAGTTTGAAAGTTGCTTCATGCCTGTACACACCAGGACAGAAAAGTTGTTATCTCAGGGCATACAATGCTTTGACAATACATGTAGTATACATTTCAATTTTACACCAAAGTACTTACTGCAAATCTAATCGAAATACCTTAGGTTAACTTCCCACATGATTATGAGGAGTTTGAACGTTTTTTTATACCTCTACACATCAAGACAAAAAACTTGTTATCTCAGTGCATACAAGGCTTTGACAATGCTAATAGTATACATTTCAATTTTACACCAAAGTACTTGCTGCAAACCTAATGGAAACACCTTTGGTTAACTTCCCAGATGATTCTGAGATGTCTGAAAGTTATTTCATGCCTCTGGACATAAAGACAAAAAAGTTGTTTTCTCAGTGCATACAATGTTCTGACATTAAAGTAGTATCCATTTCAATTTTCCACGAAAGTGCATACTGCAAACCTGATGGAAACAGTCTAAGTTAACTTCCCGCATGATTCTGAGATTTCTGAAAGTTGTTTCATGCCTCTGTACAGCAAGACAAAAAAGTTGCTTTCTCAGTGCATACAATGCTTTGGCAATACAAATGGTACACATTTCAATTTTACACCAAAGTACTTACTGCAAACCTAATGGAAACACCATAGGTTAACTTTGCACAAGATTATAAGCAGTTTGAAAGTTGCTTCATGCCTCTACACGTCAAGACAAAAAAGTTGTTATCTCAGTGCATACTATACTTTGACAATACGAAAAGCATACATTTCAATTTTACACCAAAGTACTTACTGCAATCCTAATGGAAATACAATACATTAACTTCCCACATGATTCTGAGATGTCTGAAAGTTCCTTCATGTCTCTGCACATAAAGATAAAAAATTTGATTTCTAACTGAATACAGTGCTTTGACAATACACATAGTATACATTTCTATTTTACACCAAAGTACTTACTGCAAACCTGATGGAAACATTTTAAGTTAACTTCCCACATGATTCTGAGTAGTTTGAAAGTTGTTTCATGCCTCTGTACAGCAACACAAGAAAGTTGTTTTCTAAGTGCATGCAATGCTTTGACATTAAAGTAGTGTACATTTCAATTTTCCACCAAAGTGCATATTGCAAACCTGATGGAAACACCTTAGGTTTACTTTCCACACGATTATGAGCAGTTTGAAAGTTGTTTCATGCCTCTACATATCAAGACAAAAAAGTTGTTATCTCTGTGCATACAATGTTCTGACATTAAAGTAGTATACATTTCAATTTTACACCAAAGTACTTACTGCAAACCTAATGGAAATACCTTAGGTTTACTTTCCACACGATTATGAGCAGTTTGAAAGTTGTTTCATGCCTCTACATATCAAGACAAAAAAGTTGTTATCTCTGTGCATACAATGTTCTGACATTAAAGTAGTATACATTTCAATTTTCCACCAAAGTACTTACTGCAAACCTAATGTAAACACCTTAGGTTAACTTCCCACATACTTCTGAGATGTCTGAAAGTTGTTTCATACCTCTGGACATGAAGACAAAAAAGTTGTTGTCTGAGTGCTTACAATGGTCTGACATTAAAGTAGTGTACATTTCAATTTTCCACCAAAGAGCATAGTGCAAACCTGAGGGAAACATTTTAAGTTAACTTCCCACATGATTCTGAGTACTTTGAAAGTTGTTTCATCCCTCTGTACAGAAAGACAAAAAAGCTGTTTTCTAACTGCATGCAATTCTTTGAAATTAAAGTATAATACATTTGAATTTTCCACCAAAGTGCAGAGTGCAAACCTGATGGAAACACCTTAGCTTAACCTCCCACATGATTCTGAATGGTTTGAAAGTTGTTTCATGCCTCTGAACAGCAAGACAAAAAAGTTGTTTTCTCAGTGCTTACAATGCTTTGGCAGTACAAATAGTACACATTTCAACTTTACACCAAAGTACTAAATGCAAACCTAATGGAAACACCTTAGTATAACTTTCCACATGATTATGTGTAGTTTCAAGTTGTTTCATGCCTGTACACATCAGGACAAAAAAGTTGTTATCTCAGTGCAGACAATTGTTTGACAATACTAATAACATACATTTCGATTTTACACCAAAGTACTTACTGCAAACCTAATGGAAACACCTTAGGTTTACTTTCCACATGATTATGAGCAGTTTGAAAGTTGTTTCATGCCTCTACATATCCAGACAAAAAAGTTGTTATCTCAGTGCATACAATGTTCTGACATTAAAGTAGTATACATTTCAATTTTCCACCAAAGTGCATACTGCAAACCTGATGGAAACATTTTAAGTTAACTTTCCACATGATTATGTGTAGTTTGAAAGTTGTTTCATGCCTCCACACATCAGGACAAAAAAGTTGTTATCTCAGTGCATACAATGCTGTAACAATACTAATAGCACACATTTCAATTTTACACCAAAGTACTTACTGCAAACCTAATAGAAACACCTTAGGTTTACTTTTCACACGATTATGAGCAGTTTGAAAGTTGTTTCATGCCTCTACATATCAAGACAAAAAAGTTGTTATCTCCGTGCATACAATGTTCTGACATTAAAGTAGCATACATTTCAATTTTACACCAAAGTACTTACTGCAAACCTAATGGAAACACCTTAGGTTAACTTCCCACATAATTCTGAGATGTCTGAAAGTTGTTTCATGCCTCTGGACATAAAGACAAAAAAGTTGTTGTCTGAGTGCTTACAGTGTTCTGACATTAAAGTAGTGTACATTTCAATTTTCCACCAAAGAGCATAGTGCAAACCTGATGGAAACATTTTAAGTTAACTTCCCACATGATTCTGAGTAGTTTGAAAGTTGTTTCATCCCTCTGTACAGCAAGACAAAGAAGCTGTTTTCTAAGTGCATTCAATTCTTTGAAATTAAAGTATAATACATTTGAATTTTGCAACAAAGTGCAGAATGCAAACCTGATGGAAACACCTTAGCTTAACCTCCCACATGATTCTGAATGGTTTGAAAGTTGCTTCATGCCTCTGAACAGCAAGACAAAAAAGTTGCTTTGTCAGTGCATACAATGCTTTGGCAATACAAATGGTACACATTTCAACTTTACACCAATGTACTTGCTGCAAACCTAATGGAAACACCTTAGTTTAACTTTCCACATGATTATGAGTAGTTTGAAGGTTGTTTCATCCCTGTACACATCAGGACAAAAAAGTTGTTATCTCAGTGCATACAATGTTCTGACATTAAAGTAGTATACATTTCCATTTTACACCAAAGTACTTACTGCAAACCTAATGGAAACTCCTTAGGTTTACTTTCCACATGATTATGAGCAGTTTGAAAGTTGTTTCATGCCTCTACATATCCAGACAAAAAAGTTGTTATCTCAGTGCAAACAATGTTCTGACATTAAAGTAGTATACATTTCAATTTTCCACCAAAGTGCATACTGCAAACCTGATGGAAACATTTTAAGTTAACTTTCCACATGATTATGTGTAGTTTGAAAGTTGTTTCATGCCTCCACACATCAGGACAAAAAAGTTGTTATCTCAGTGCATACAATGCTGTAACAATACTAATAGCACACATTTCAATTTTACACCAAAGTACTTACTGCAAACCTAATAGAAACACCTTAGGTTTACTTTTCACACGATTATGAGCAGTTTGAAAGTTGTTTCATGCCTCTACATATCAAGACAAAAAAGTTGTTATCTCCGTGCATACAATGTTCTGACATTAAAGTAGCATACATTTCAATTTTCCACCAAAGTACTTACTGCAAACCTAATGGAAACACCTTAGGTTAACTTCCCACATAATTCTGAGATGTCTGAAAGTTGTTTCATGCCTCTGGACATAAAGACAAAAAAGTTGTTGTCTGAGTGCTTACAGTGTTCTGACATTAAAGTAGTGTACATTTCAATTTTCCACCAAAGAGCATAGTGCAAACCTGATGGAAACATTTTAAGTTAACTTCCCACATGATTCTGAGTAGTTTGAAAGTTGTTTCATCCCTCTGTACAGCAAGACAAAGAAGCTGTTTTCTAAGTGCATTCAATTCTTTGAAATTAAAGTATAATACATTTGAATTTTGCAACAAAGTGCAGAATGCAAACCTGATGGAAACACCTTAGCTTAACCTCCCACATGATTCTGAATGGTTTGAAAGTTGCTTCATGCCTCTGAACAGCAAGACAAAAAAGTTGCTTTGTCAGTGCATACAATGCTTTGGCAATACAAATGGTACACATTTCAACTTTACACCAATGTACTTGCTGCAAACCTAATGGAAACACCTTAGTTTAACTTTCCACATGATTATGAGTAGTTTGAAGGTTGTTTCATCCCTGTACACATCAGGACAAAAAAGTTGTTATCTCAGTGCATACAATGTTCTGACATTAAAGTAGTATACATTTCCATTTTACACCAAAGTACTTACTGCAAACCTAATGGAAACTCCTTAGGTTTACTTTCCACATGATTATGAGCAGTTTGAAAGTTGTTTCATGCCTCTACATATCCAGACAAAAAAGTTGTTATCTCAGTGCAAACAATGTTCTGACATTAAAGTAGTATACATTTCAATTTTCCACCAAAGTGCATACTGCAAACCTGATGGAAATATTTTACGTTAACTTTCCACATGATTATGTGTAGTTTGAAAGTTATTTCATGCCTCTACACATCAGGACAAAAAAGTTGTTATCTCAGTGCATACAATGCTGTGACAATACTAATAGCACACATTTCAATTTTACACCAAAGTACTTACTGCAAACCTAATGGAAACACCTTAGGTTTACTTTCCACACGATTATGAGCAGCTTGAAAGTTGTTTCATGCCTCTACATATCAAGACAAAAAAGTTATTATCTCTGTGCATACAATGTTCTGACATTAAAGCAGTATACATTTCAATTTTCCACCAAAGTACTTACTGCAAACTTAATGGAAACACCTTTAGCTTAACTTCCCACATGATTCTGAATGGTGTGAAAGTTGTTTCATGCCTCTGAACAGCAAGACAAAAAAGTTGTTTTCTCAGTGCTTACAATGCTTTGGCAATACAAATAGAACACATTTGAACTTTACACCAAAGTACCTACTGCAAACCTAATGGAAACACCTTAGTTTAACTTTCCACATGATTATGTGTAGTTTGAAAGTTGTTTCATGCCTCTACATATCAGGACAAAAAAGTTGTTATCTCAGTGCATACAATGGTTTGACAATACTAATAACATACATTTCAATTTTACGCCAAAGTACTTACTGCAAACCTAATGGAAACACCTTAGGTTTACTTTCCACACGATTATGAGCAGTTTGAAAGTTGTTTCATGCCTCTACATATCAAGACAAAAAAGTTGTTATCTCTGTGCATACAATGTTCTGACATTAAAGCAGTATACATTTCAATTTTACACCAAAGTACTTACTGCAAACCTAATGGAAACACCTTAGGTTTACTTTCCACACGATTATGAGCAGTTTGAAAGTTGTTTCATGCCTCTACATATCAAGACAAAAAAGTTGTTATCTCTGTGCATACAATGTTCTGACATTAAAGTAGTATTCATTTCAATTTTCCACCAAAGTACTTACTGCAAACCTAATGGAAGCACCTTAGGTTAACTTCCCACATAATTCTGAGATGTCTGAAAGTTGTTTCATACCTCTGGACATAAAGACAAAAAAGTTGTTGTCTGAGTGCTTACAGTGTTCTGACATTAAAGTAGTGTACATTTCAATTTTCCACCAAAGAGCATAGTGCAAACCTGAGGGAAACATTTTAAGTTAACTTCCCACATGATTCTGAGTAGTTTGAAATTTGTTTCATCCCTCTGTACAGAAAGACAAAAAAGCTGTTTTCTAACTGCATGCAATTCTTTGAAATTAAAGTATAATACATTTGAATTTTCCACCAAAGTGCAGAGTGCAAACCTGATGGAAACACCTTAGCTTAACCTCCCACATGATTCTGAATGGTTTGAAAGTTGTTTCATGCCTCTGAACAGCAAGACAAAAAAGTTGTTTTCTCAGTGCTTACAATGCTTTGGCAGTACAAATAGTACACATTTCAACTTTACACCAAAGTACTAACTGCAAACCTAATGGAAACACCTTAGTATAACTTTCCACATGATTATGTGTAGTTTCAAAGTTGTTTCATACCTGTACACATCAGGACAAAAAAGTTGTTATCTCAGTGCATACAATTGTTTGACAATACTAATAACATACATTTCGATTTTACACCAAAGTACTTACTGCAAACCTAATGGAAACACCTTAGTTTAACTTTCCACATGATTATGAGTAGTTTGAAGGTTGTTTCATCCCTGTACACATCAGGACAAAAAAGTTGTTATCTCAGTGCATACAATGCTGTGACAATACTAATAGCATACATTTCAATTTTACACCAAAGTACTTACTGCAAACCTAATGGAAACACCTTAGGTTTACTTTCCACATGATTATGAGCAGTTTGAAAGTTGTTTCATGCCTCTACATATCAAGACAAAAAAGTTGTTATCTCAGTGCATACAATGTTCTGACATTAAAGTAGTATACATTTCAATTTTCCACCAAAGTGTATAGTGCAAACCTGATGGAAACATTTTAAGTTAACTTCCCACATGCTTCTGAGTACTTTGAAAGTTGTTTCATTCCTCTGTACAGCCAGACAAAAAAGTTGTTTTCAAAGTGCATGCAATGCTTTGAAATTAAAGTAGTATACATTTGAATTTTCCACCAAAGTGCAGAGTGCAAACCTGATGGAACCCGTTTAAGTTAACTTCCGACATGATTCTGAGTAGTTTGAAAGTTGTTTCATCCCTCTGTACAGCAAGACAAAAAAGCTGTTTTCTAAGTGCATGCAATTCTTTGAAATTAAAGTATAATACATTTGAATTTTCCAACAAAGTGCAGAGTGCAAACCTGATGGAAACACCTTAGCTTAACCTCCCACATGATTCTGAATGGTTTGAAAGTTGCTTCATGCCTCTGAACAGCAAGACAAAAAAGTTGTTTTGTCAGTGCATACAATGCTTTGGCAATACAAATGGTACAAATTTCAACTTTACACCAAAGTACTTGCTGCAAACCTAATGGAAACACATTAGTTTAACTTTCCACATGATTATGAGTAGTTTGAAAGTTGTTTCATGCCTGTACACATCAGGACAAAAAAGTTGTTATCTCAGTGCATACAAGGCTTTGACAATACTAATAGCATACATTTCAATTTTAAACCAAAGCACTTACTGCAAACCTAATGGATACACCTTAGGTTAACTGCCCGCATGTTTCTGAGATATCTGAAAGTTGTTTCATGCCTCTGGACAGAAAGACAAAAAAGTTGTTTTCTGAGTGCTTCCAATGTTCTGACAATAAAGTAGCATACATTTCAATTTTCCACCAAAGAGCATAGTTCAAACCTAATGGAAACATTTTAAGTTAACTTCCCACATGATTCTGAACGGTTTGAAAGTTGTTTCATGCTTCTGAACAGCAAGACAAAAAAGTTGTTTTCTAAGGGCATACAATACTTTTGCAATACAAATAGTACACATTTCAACTTTACACCAAAGTACTTGCTGCAAACCTAATGGAAACGCCTTAGTTTAACTTTCCACATGATTATGTGTAGTTTGACAGTTGTTTCATGCCTGTACACATCAGGACAAAAAAGTTGTTATCTCAGTGCATACAATGCTTTGACAATACTAATAGCATACATTTCAATTTTACACCAAAGTACTTACTGCAAACCTAATGGAAACACCTTAGGTTAACTTCCCACATGATTCTGAGATGTCGGAAAGTTGTTTCATGCCTCTGGACATAAAGATAAAAAAGTTGTTTTCTGAGTGCTTACAATGTTCTGACATTAAAGTAGTGTACATTTCAATTTTCCACCAAAGAGCATAGTGCAAACCTGATGGAAACATTTTAAGTTAACTTCCCACATGATTCTGAGTAGTTTCAATGTTGTTTCATCCCTCTTTACAGCAAGACAAAAAAGCTGTTTTCTAAGTGCATGCAATTCTTTGAAATTAAAGTATAATACATTTGAATTTTGCAACAAAGTGCAGAATGCAAACCTGATGGAAACACCTTAGCTTAACCTCCCACATGATTCTGAATGGTTTGAAAGTTGCTTCATGCCTCTGAACAGCAAGACAAAAAAGTTGCTTTGTCAGTGCATACAATGCTTTGGCAATACAAATGGTACACATTTCAACTTTACACCAATGTACTTGCTGCAAACCTAATGGAAACACCTTAGTTTAACTTTCCACATGATTATGAGTAGTTTGAAGGTTGTTTCATCCCTGTACACATCAGGACAAAAAAGTTGTTATCTCAGTGCATACAATGTTCTGACATTAAAGTAGTATACATTTCCATTTTACACCAAAGTACTTACTGTAAACCTAATGGAAACTCCTTAGGTTTACTTTCCACATGATTATGAGCAGTTTGAAAGTTGTTTCATGCCTCTACATATCCAGACAAAAAAGTTGTTATCTCAGTGCAAACAATGTTCTGACATTAAAGTAGTATACATTTCAGTTTTCCACCAAAGTGCATACTGCAAACCTGATGGAAACATTTTACGTTAACTTTCCACATGATTATGTGTAGTTTGAAAGTTGTTTCATGCCTCTACACATCAGGACAAAAAAGTTGTTATCTCAGTGCATACAATGCTGTGACAATACTAATAGCACACATTTCAATTTTACACCAAAGTACTTACTGCAAACCTAATGGAAACACCTTAGGTTTACTTTCCACACGATTATGAGCAGCTTGAAAGTTGTTTCATGCCTCTACATATCAAGACAAAAAAGTTATTATCTCTGTGCATACAATGTTCTGACATTAAAGCAGTATACATTTCAATTTTCCACCAAAGTACTTACTGCAAACTTAAAGGAAACACCTTTAGCTTAACTTCCCACATGATTCTGAGTAGTTTGAAAGTTGTTTCATGCCTCTGTACAGCAACACAAGAAAGTTGTTTTCTAAGTGCATGCAATGCTTTGACATTAAAGTAGTGTACATTTCAATTTTCCACCAAAGTGCATATTGCAAACCTGCTGGAAACACCTTAGGTTTACTTTCCACACGATTATGAGCAGTTTGAAAGTTGTTTCATGCCTCTACATATCAAGACAAAAAAGTTGTTATCTCTGTGCATACAATGTTCTGACATTAAAGTAGTATACATTTCAATTTTACACCAAAGTACTTACTGCAAACTTAATGGAAACACCTTTAGCTTAACTTCCCACATGATTCTGAATGGTTTGAAAGTTGTTTCATGCCTCTGAACAGCAAGACAAAAAAGTTGTTTTCTCAGTGCTTACAATGCTTTGGCAATACAAATAGAACACATTTGAACTTTACACCAAAGTACCTACTGCAAACCTAATGGAAACACCTTAGTTTAACTTTCCACATGATTATGTGTAGTTTGAAAGTTGTTTCATGCCTCTACATATCAGGACAAAAAAGTTGTTATCTCAGTGCATACAATGGTTTGACAATACTAATAACATACATTTCAATTTTACGCCAAAGTACTTACTGCAAACCTAATGGAAACACCTTAGGTTTACTTTCCACACGATTATGAGCAGTTTGAAAGTTGTTTCATGCCTCTACATATCAAGACAAAAAAGTTGTTATCTCTGTGCATACAATGTTCTGACATTAAAGTAGTATACATTTCAATTTTACACCAAAGTACTTACTGCAAACCTAATGGAAACACCTTAGGTTTACTTTCCACACGATTATGAGCAGTTTGAAAGTTGTTTCATGCCTCTACATATCAAGACAAAAAAGTTGTTATCTCTGTGCATACAATGTTCTGACATTAAAGTAGTATTCATTTCAATTTTCCACCAAAGTACTTACTGCAAACCTAATGGAAGCACCTTAGGTTAACTTCCCACATAATTCTGAGATGTCTGAAAGTTGTTTCATACCTCTGGACATAAAGACAAAAAAGTTGTTGTCTGAGTGCTTACAGTGTTCTGACATTAAAGTAGTGTACATTTCAATTTTCCACCAAAGAGCATAGTGCAAACCTGAGGGAAACATTTTAAGTTAACTTCCCACATGATTCTGAGTAGTTTGAAATTTGTTTCATCCCTCTGTACAGAAAGACAAAAAAGCTGTTTTCTAACTGCATGCAATTCTTTGAAATTAAAGTATAATACATTTGAATTTTCCACCAAAGTGCAGAGTGCAAACCTGATGGAAACACCTTAGCTTAACCTCCCACATGATTCTGAATGGTTTGAAAGTTGTTTCATGCCTCTGAACAGCAAGACAAAAAAGTTGTTTTCTCAGTGCTTACAATGCTTTGGCAGTACAAATAGTACACATTTCAACTTTACACCAAAGTACTAACTGCAAACCTAATGGAAACACCTTAGTATAACTTTCCACATGATTATGTGTAGTTTCAAAGTTGTTTCATACCTGTACACATCAGGACAAAAAAGTTGTTATCTCAGTGCATACAATTGTTTGACAATACTAATAACATACATTTCGATTTTACACCAAAGTACTTACTGCAAACCTAATGGAAACACCTTAGGTTTACTTTCCACATGATTATGAGCAGTTTGAAAGTTGTTTCATGCCTCTACATATCCAGACAAAAAAGTTGTTATCTCAGTGCATACAATGTTCTGACATTAAAGTAGTATACATTTCAATTTTCCACCAAAGTGCATACTGCAAACCTGATGGAAACATTTTAAGTTAACTTTCCACATGATTATGTGTAGTTTGAAAGTTGTTTCATGCCCCCACACATCAGGACAAAAAAGTTGTTATCTCAGTGCATACAATGTTCTGACATTAAAGTAGCATACATTTCAATTTTCCACCAAAGTACTTACTGCAAACCTAATGGAAACACCTTAGGTTAACTTCCCACATAATTCTGAGATGTCTGAAAGTTGTTTCATGCCTCTGGACATAAAGACAAAAAAGTTGTTGTCTGAGTGCTTACAGTGTTCTGACATTAAAGTAGTGTATATTTCAATTTTCCACCAAAGAGCATAGTGCAAACCTGATGGAAACATTTTAAGTTAACTTCCCACATGATTCTGAGTAGTTTGAAAGTTGTTTCATCCCTCTGTACAGCAAGACAAAGAAGCTGTTTTCTAAGTGCATGCAATTCTTTGAAATTAAAGTATAATACATTTGAATTTTGCAACAAAGTGCAGAATGCAAACCTGATGGAAACACCTTAGCTTAACCTCCCACATGATTCTGAATGGTTTGAAAATTGCTTCATGCCTCTGAACAGCAAGACAAAAAAGTTGCTTTGTCAGTGCATACAATGCTTTGGCAATACAAATGGTACACATTTCAACTTTACACCAAAGTACTTGCTGCAAACCTAATGGAAACACCTTAGTTTAACTTTCCACATGATTATGAGTAGTTTGAAGGTTGTTTCATCCCTGTACACATCAGGACAAAAAAGTTGTTATCTCAGTGCATACAATGCTGTGACAATACTAATAGCATACATTTCAATTTTACACCAAAGTACTTACTGCAAACCTAATGGAAACTCCTTAGGTTTACTTTCCACATGATTATGAGCAGTTTGAAAGTTGTTTCATGCCTCTACATATCAAGACAAAAAAGTTGTTATCTCAGTGCATACAATGTTCTGACATTAAAGTAGTATACATTTCAATTTTCCACCAAAGTGTATAGTGCAAACCTGATGGAAACATTTTAAGTTAACTTCCCACATGCTTCTGAGTACTTTGAAAGTTGTTTCATTCCTCTGTACAGCCAGACAAAAAAGTTGTTTTCAAAGTGCATGCAATGCTTTGAAATTAAAGTAGTATACATTTGAATTTTCCACCAAAGTGCAGAGTGCAAACCTGATGGAACCCGTTTAAGTTAACTTCCGACATGATTCTGAGTAGTTTGAAAGTTGTTTCATCCCTCTGTACAGCAAGACAAAAAAGCTGTTTTCTAAGTGCATGCAATTCTTTGAAATTAAAGTATAATACATTTGAATTTTCCAACAAAGTGCAGAGTGCAAACCTGATGGAAACACCTTAGCTTAACCTCCCACATGATTCTGAATGGTTTGAAAGTTGCTTCATGCCTCTGAACAGCAAGACAAAAAAGTTGTTTTGTCAGTGCATACAATGCTTTGGCAATACAAATGGTACAAATTTCAACTTTACACCAAAGTACTTGCTGCAAACCTAATGGAAACACATTAGTTTAACTTTCCACATGATTATGAGTAGTTTGAAAGTTGTTTCATGCCTGTACACATCAGGACAAAAAAGTTGTTATCTCAGTGCATACAAGGCTTTGACAATACTAATAGCATACATTTCAATTTTAAACCAAAGCACTTACTGCAAACCTAATGGATACACCTTAGGTTAACTGCCCGCATGTTTCTGAGATATCTGAAAGTTTTTTCATGCCTCTGGACAGAAAGACAAAAAAGTTGTTTTCTGAGTGCTTCCAATGTTCTGACAATAAAGTAGCATACATTTCAATTTTCCACCAAAGAGCATAGTTCAAACCTAATGGAAACATTTTAAGTTAACTTCCCACATGATTCTGAACGGTTTGAAAGTTGTTTCATGCTTCTGAACAGCAAGACAAAAAAGTTGTTTTCTAAGGGCATACAATACTTTCGCAATACAAATAGTACACATTCAACTTTACACCAAAGTACTTGCTGCAAAACCTAATGGAAACACCTTAGGTTAACTTCCCACATGATTCTGAGATGTCGGAAAGTTGTTTCATGCCTCTGGACATAAAGATAAAAAAGTTGTTTTCTGAGTGCTTACAATGTTCTGACATTAAAGTAGTGTACATTTCAATTTTCCACCAAAGAGCATAGTGCAAACCTGATGGAAACATTTTAAGTTAACTTCCCACATGATTCTGAGTAGTTTCAATGTTGTTTCATCCCTCTTTACAGCAAGACAAAAAAGCTGTTTTCTAAGTGCATGCAATTCTTTGAAATTAAAGTATAATACATTTGAATTTTGCAACAAAGTGCAGAATGCAAACCTGATGGAAACACCTTAGCTTAACCTCCCACATGATTCTGAATGGTTTGAAAGTTGCTTCATGCCTCTGAACAGCAAGACAAAAAAGTTGCTTTGTCAGTGCATACAATGCTTTGGCAATACAAATGGTACACATTTCAACTTTACACCAATGTACTTGCTGCAAACCTAATGGAAACACCTTAGTTTAACTTTCCACATGATTATGAGTAGTTTGAAGGTTGTTTCATCCCTGTACACATCAGGACAAAAAAGTTGTTATCTCAGTGCATACAATGTTCTGACATTAAAGTAGTATACATTTCCATTTTACACCAAAGTACTTACTGTAAACCTAATGGAAACTCCTTAGGTTTACTTTCCACATGATTATGAGCAGTTTGAAAGTTGTTTCATGCCTCTACATATCCAGACAAAAAAGTTGTTATCTCAGTGCAAACAATGTTCTGACATTAAAGTAGTATACATTTCAATTTTCCACCAAAGTGCATACTGCAAACCTGATGGAAACATTTTACGTTAACTTTCCACATGATTATGTGTAGTTTGAAAGTTGTTTCATGCCTCTACACATCAGGACAAAAAAGTTGTTATCTCAGTGCATACAATGCTGTGACAATACTAATAGCACACATTTCAATTTTACACCAAAGTACTTACTGCAAACCTAATGGAAACACCTTAGGTTTACTTTCCACACGATTATGAGCAGCTTGAAAGTTGTTTCATGCCTCTACATATCAAGACAAAAAAGTTATTATCTCTGTGCATACAATGTTCTGACATTAAAGCAGTATACATTTCAATTTTCCACCAAAGTACTTACTGCAAACTTAATGGAAACACCTTTAGCTTAACTTCCCACATGATTCTGAATGGTTTGAAAGTTGTTTCATGCCTCTGAACAGCAAGACAAAAAAGTTGTTTTCTCAGTGCTTACAATGCTTTGGCAATACAAATAGAACACATTTGAACTTTACACCAAAGTACCTACTGCAAACCTAATGGAAACACCTTAGGTTTACTTTCCACACGATTATGAGCAGTTTGAAAGTTGTTTCATGCCTCTACATATCAAGACAAAAAAGTTGTTATCTCTGTGCATACAATGTTCTGACATTAAAGTAGTATTCATTTCAATTTTCCACCAAAGTACTTACTGCAAACCTAATGGAAACACCTTAGGTTAACTTCCCACATAATTCTGAGATGTCTGAAAGTTGTTTCATACCTCTGGACATAACGACAAAAAAGTTGTTGTCTGAGTGCTTACAGTGTTCTGACATTAAAGTAGTGTACATTTCAATTTTCCACCAAAGAGCATAGTGCAAACCTGAGGGAAACATTTTAAGTTAACTTCCCACATGATTCTGAGTAGTTTGAAATTTGTTTCATCCCTCTGTACAGAAAGACAAAAAAGCTGTTTTCTAACTGCATGCAATTCTTTGAAATTAAAGTATAATACATTTGAATTTTCCACCAAAGTGCAGAGTGCAAACCTGATGGAAACACCTTAGCTTAACCTCCCACATGATTCTGAATGGTTTGAAAGTTGTTTCATGCCTCTGAACAGCAAGACAAAAAAGTTGTTTTCTCAGTGCTTACAATGCTTTGGCAGTACAAATAGTACACATTTCAACTTTACACCAAAGTACTAACTGCAAACCTAATGGAAACACCTTAGTATAACTTTCCACATGATTATGTGTAGTTTCAAAGTTGTTTCATACCTGTACACATCAGGACAAAAAAGTTGTTATCTCAGTGCATACAATTGTTTGACAATACTAATAACATACATTTCGATTTTACACCAAAGTACTTACTGCAAACCTAATGGAAACACCTTAGGTTTACTTTCCACATGATTATGAGCAGTTTGAAAGTTGTTTCATGCCTCTACATATCCAGACAAAAAAGTTGTTATCTCAGTGCATACAATGTTCTGACATTAAAGTAGTATACATTTCAATTTTCCACCAAAGTGCATACTGCAAACCTGATGGAAACATTTGAAGTTAACTTTCCACATGATTATGTGTAGTTTGAAAGTTGTTTCTTGCCTCCACACATCAGGACAAAAAAGTTGTTATCTCAGTGCATACAATGCTGTAACAATACTAATAGCACACATTTCAATTTTACACCAAAGTACTTACTGCAAACCTAATAGAAACACCGTAGGTTTACTTTCCACACGATTATGAGCAGTTTGAAAGTTGTTTCATGCCTCTACATATCAAGACAAAAAAGTTGTTATCTCCGTGCATACAATGTTCTGACATTAAAGTAGCATACATTTCAATTTTCCACCAAAGTACTTACTGCAAACCTAATGGAAACACCTTAGGTTAACTTCCCACATAATTCTGAGATGTCTGAAAGTTGTTTCATGCCTCTGGACATAAAGACAAAAAAGTTGTTGTCTGAGTGCTTACAGTGTTCTGACATTAAAGTAGTGTACATTTCAATTTTCCACCAAAGAGCATAGTGCAAACCTGATGGAAACATTTTAAGTTAACTTCCCACATGATTCTGAGTAGTTTGAAAGTTGTTTCATCCCTCTGTACAGCAAGACAAAGAAGCTGTTTTCTAAGTGCATGCAATTCTTTGAAATTAAAGTATAATATATTTGAATTTTGCAACAAAGTGCAGAATGCAAACCTGATGGAAACACCTTAGCTTAACCTCCCACATGATTCTGAATGGTTTGAAAATTGCTTCATGCCTCTGAACAGCAAGACAAAAAAGTTGCTTTGTCAGTGCATACAATGCTTTGGCAATACAAATGGTACACATTTCAACTTTACACCAAAGTACTTGCTGCAAACCTAATGGAAACACCTTAGTTTAACTTTCCACATGATTATGAGTAGTTTGAAGGTTGTTTCATCCCTGTACACATCAGGACAAAAAAGTTGTTATCTCAGTGCATACAATGCTGTGACAATACTAATAGCATACATTTCAATTTTACACCAAAGTACTTACTGCAAACCTAATGGAAACATCTTAGGTTTACTTTCCACATGATTATGAGCAGTTTGAAAGTTGTTTCATGCCTCTACATATCCAGACAAAAAAGTTGTTATCTCAGTGCATACAATGTTCTGACATTAAAGTAGTATACATTTCAATTTTCCACCAAAGTGCATACTGCAAACCTGATGGAAACATTTGAAGTTAACTTTCCACATGATTATGTGTAGTTTGAAAGTTGTTTCATGCCTCCACACATCAGGACAAAAAAGTTGTTATCTCAGTGCATACAATGCTGTAACAATACTAATAGCACACATTTCAATTTTACACCAAAGTACTTACTGCAAACCTAATAGAAACACCGTAGGTTTACTTTCCACACGATTATGAGCAGTTTGAAAGTTGTTTCATGCCTCTACATATCAAGACAAAAAAGTTGTTATCTCCGTGCATACAATGTTCTGACATTAAAGTAGCATACATTTCAATTTTCCACCAAAGTACTTACTGCAAACCTAATGGAAACACCTTAGGTTAACTTCCCACATAATTCTGAGATGTCTGAAAGTTGTTTCATGCCTCTGGACATAAAGACAAAAAAGTTGTTGTCTGAGTGCTTACAGTGTTCTGACATTAAAGTAGTGTACATTTCAATTTTCCACCAAAGAGCATAGTGCAAACCTGATGGAAACATTTTAAGTTAACTTCCCACATGATTCTGAGTAGTTTGAAAGTTGTTTCATCCCTCTGTACAGCAAGACAAAGAAGCTGTTTTCTA
The DNA here is from genome assembly GCF_030028105.1 of Mobula birostris. Classification (NCBI taxonomy): domain Eukaryota; kingdom Metazoa; phylum Chordata; class Chondrichthyes; order Myliobatiformes; family Myliobatidae; genus Mobula; species Mobula birostris. Next base: position 21,175 of record NW_027277884.1, read on the forward strand.
AGTGCATGCAATTCTTTGAAATTAAAGTATAATACATTTGAATTTTGCAACAAAGGGCAGAATGCAAACCTGATGGAAACACCTTAGCTTAACCTCCCACATGATTCTGAATGGTTTGAAAATTGCTTCATGCCTCTGAACAGCAAGACAAAAAAGTTGCTTTGTCAGTGCATACAATGCTTTGGCAATACAAATGGTACACATTTCAACTTTACACCAAAGTACTTGCTGCAAACCTAATGGAAACACCTTAGTTTAACTTTCCACATGATTATGAGTAGTTTGAAGGTTGTTTCATCCCTTTACACATCAGGACAAAAAAGTTGTTATCTCAGTGCATGCAATGCTGTGACAATACTAATAGCATACATTTCAATTTTACACCAAAGTACTTACTGCAAACCTAATGGAAACACCTTAGGTTTACTTTCCACATGATTATGAGCAGTTTGAAAGTTGTTTCATTCCTCTGTACAGCCAGACAAAAAAGTTGTTTTCAAAGTGCATGCAATGCTTTGAAATTAAAGTAGTATACATTTGAATTTTCCACCAAAGTGCAGAGTGCAAACCTGATGGAAACACCTTAGCTTAACCTCCCACATGATTCTGAATGGTTTGAAAGTTGCTTCATGCCTCTGAACAGCAAGACAAAAAAGTTGTTTTGTCAGTGCATACAATGCTTTGGCAATACAAATGGTACAAATTTCAACTTTACACCAAAGTACTTGCTGCAAACCTAATGGAAACACATTAGTTTAACTTTCCACATGATTATGAGTAGTTTGAAAGTTGTTTCATGCCTGTACACATCAGGACAAAAAAGTTGTTATCTCAGTGCATACAAGGCTTTGACAATACTAATAGCATACATTTCAATTTTAAACCAAAGCACTTACTGCAAACCTAATGGATACACCTTAGGTTAACTGCCCGCATGTTTCTGAGATATCTGAAAGTTGTTTCATGCCTCTGGACAGAAAGACAAAAAAGTTGTTTTCTGAGTGCTTCCAATGTTCTGACAATAAAGTAGCATACATTTCAATTTTCCACCAAAGAGCATAGTTCAAACCTAATGGAAACATTTTAAGTTAACTTCCCACATGATTCTGAACGGTTTGAAAGTTGTTTCATTCCTCTGAACAGCAAGACAAAAAAGTTGTTTTCTAAGGGCATACAATACTTTCGCAATACAAATAGTACACATTTCAACTTTACACCAAAGTACTTGCTGCAAACCTAATGGAAACGCCTTAGTTTAACTTTCCACATGATTATGTGTAGTTTGACAGTTGTTTCATGCCTGTACACATCAGGACAAAAAAGTTGTTATCTCAGTGCATACAATGCTTTGACAATACTAATAGCATACATTTCAATTTTACACCAAAGTACTTACTGCAAACCTAATGGAAACACCTTAGGTTAACTTCCCACATGATTCTGAGATGTCGGAAAGTTGTTTCATGCCTCTGGACATAAAGATAAAAAAGTTGTTTTCTGAGTGCTTACAATGTTCTGACATTAAAGTAGTGTACATTTCAATTTTCCACCAAAGAGCATAGTGCAAACCTGATGGAAACATTTTAAGTTAACTTCCCACATGATTCTGAGTAGTTTCAATGTTGTTTCATCCCTCTTTACAGCAAGACAAAAAAGCTGTTTTCTAAGTGCATGCAATTCTTTGAAATTAAAGTATAATACATTTGAATTTTGCAACAAAGTGCAGAATGCAAACCTGATGGAAACACCTTAGCTTAACCTCCCACATGATTCTGAATGGTTTGAAAGTTGCTTCATGCCTCTGAACAGCAAGACAAAAAAGTTGCTTTGTCAGTGCATACAATGCTTTGGCAATACAAATGGTACACATTTCAACTTTACACCAATGTACTTGCTGCAAACCTAATGGAAACACCTTAGTTTAACTTTCCACATGATTATGAGTAGTTTGAAGGTTGTTTCATCCCTGTACACATCAGGACAAAAAAGTTGTTATCTCAGTGCATACAATGTTCTGACATTAAAGTAGAATACATTTCCATTTTACACCAAAGTACTTACTGTAAACCTAATGGAAACTCCTTAGGTTTACTTTCCACATGATTATGAGCAGTTTGAAAGTTGTTTCATGCCTCTACATATCCAGACAAAAAAGTTGTTATCTCAGTGCAAACAATGTTC
>NW_027277885.1:85000-318393 GCF_030028105.1 Mobula birostris
GCTGAACAGAGTTACAAAACAAATGTGCCGATGCCAAAATACAGACACACACACACACACACACACACACACTCACATAAAGAGAAACACACACACACACACACACACACACACACACACACACACACACACACACACACACACACACACACACACACACACACACAATTAGATCCTGAAGATGGGCTCGGCCGAAACGTCGACTGTTTACACTTTTCCACACAAAAAGTGCTGAGGAACTAACAGTTCAGGCAGCACCTATGGAAAAGAGGAAATTGTCGATGTTTCGCTCCGAGACCCCTTCATCAGAGACCTGCCAACTGTTTACTCCTTTCCATTTCTTGTTTGTTGCTTTGGAGTTACAAAACAGCTGTTTCCAGCTGATCCCGACGGCATCACTGGCCTCACCATCCCTGAGATATCCCCTGATGCCTCGCCCTGTTAAATTGAAGCTTGAGGGGAATCTTTTTCCACTGCTTCCCGGTTCTGATAAAACTGCCTGATCTTGGAGTATATTTTCATTAGTATTAACCACGCCACCTTGAACTATCTTCCTGTAAGAGAATGTTAACGTTTGTTAGATTCGAACACGAAGTACCATCACCCGGGAGGCGGGAGCTGGCGGTGGTCAGTTGGGTTCTCACGTTTAACTGCCGTTTATTTCCTGGGGCACATCTCTGTTTTCGTGGATGTTTGCGAAAAACATTTCTGGATGTATACTGTATCCATTTCTTGACATTACATTGCACCTTTGCACCTTTGAACCTTCGCTTGTAACTCCTTGAGAGGTATAGAGATAGAGAAAGTCAGCGCAGGCAGGAGACAGCGCGAGGGTGAGGGCGCGAACGAAACACCGCGAGAAAGAGGGCACGAGGGACAACACGTGAGGGAGAGTGTGCCATGGAGATGACGCTAGAGTGGGTGCGAGGGAGAGTGCATGAGGGAGAGGGTCTGAACGAGGGTGAGCTCAAGGGAGCACGACAGAAGGAGACATCGCGAGGGATAGAGAGAGAGAGAGAGAGAGAGAATGAGACATCACGAGAAACATGGGCCGACGGAGAGCGCACGAGGGAGATGACGTGAGAGTGAGCGTGAGGGAGAGGGCGTGCGGGAGGGACAGAGAAAGAGAGAATGAGCGAGACAGAGAGATAGTGAAGCGAATGAGACATCGTAAAGGAGACAGGGAGAGAGAGAGAGATCAGGCTTCGTGACATTGCCGGATCTGTGGTTCCCTTCCAGCACTATGATAATCAGTGGATGATATGTATTATTTTGAATGTTGTGCTGCTACTACTGCAGACATTTGTTTTACTTTCTGTATTAAAATCTTATGACGTCCAACAATGTATTTTGTTTCAACACGTGTGCAGGCTCCTCTGTTTGCTAATGTGTATATCAATACCCTGAGCTGAATCCAAAAAAAGACGAATGAAAGAATTTTAAAACAATTTTCACTACAAAGAGGTTATTAGATTATGAGAACACTCAGCCCTCTTTCATTAAAACCACACACTAACACTGATAGAAGCACATAATTATAACAAATAGTTACAGCAGTGCAAAACAATGCCATAATTTGATAAAGAACAGACCATGGACACGGTAAAAATAAGCCTGAAGTCTCGATCGACTCCCGAGTCCCCGATAGCAGGCGGCAAAAGGGAGAAACTCCCTGCCATAAACATCCGAGGCACGGACAACTGCCGATGCCTTGGAGGTGTATGGCAGGGAGTTTCTCCCATTTCACCGACCACAGCCGACACCGAGTCCGTCCATCCGAAAACTTCGAACGTCCGACCAGCCTGTCCAATACAGCCTCCCGAGCGCCATCCTCTGCCGAGCGCCTTCGACCTAGCCCCGGCCGCCGAAACAAGCAAAGCCGAGGATTCGGGGCCTTCTGCTCCAGAGATTCTGGTTAGCACACAGTAGCAGCGGCAGCGAAGAGGGCACTTCAGAAGCTTCTCCACATGTGCCTGTGTACTCTCAGGCCTTTCTCCATCAAATCAGAATTGTGCACGGCCCCCTACTTGACAGAAAGCTGATATCGTTCACCGGACAGGCCGCGCGCGCTGCATCGCGCCGCTTTCTTCTCCTCCTCCCTCATGGGCATACAGGGTTTGCAGGATATGAATTACTTTCGCCGCGGTGGGGCGTGGGGTGGGGGAGGTGGGGACACAGACAGGAGTATCTGTGGAACTGAGTGAGATTGCTGGATAGTGCGTTATGTCTATTATGCCAAGGACAAGAATGTCTCTGTGAAGGTACCGGCAATTCTGAAAGTGCAGGGTGAGCAGCCAGAGGTAATGGTCCTTATTGGAACGACCAACAGAGAGACAAGGGCCAATAAAGAGAATTTAAGGAGTTGGGCAGAAAGCTAAGAAGTTGGAACTCGGGGGGGGGGCAGTGGGGGTGATTTCAGGATTGATTCAGCTGCCACATGGTTGCCAGGTAAGAAATGGTAAATTGGTACAGTTAAATGGGAGGCTGTTGCAGGAGGGAGGGCAGCAGGACCCAGGAACACAGATCATTGGTCTCTCTTCCAGGACAGGTGGGACGGTGTATGCAGGATGGGTTGCTGAAGCGCAACTAATATTCTCACAGGGACGGTTGCTGGAGCCATTCTAATGTTTTTTTTTTATCAGGCGGCACGTTGAGGTGGAGTTAGGATGCAGAGCTACAGGTCAGCAAGTAGATTTGAGTGGAAGGTAGAGATGAGGTTGAGGAACACCAACAGGAAGTCAATATGACCCCTTGTTATTGCGTACAGTGATAGCGAATGTCATAAGTGTGTTTATTTCAGTGCGGGGTGTAGAACAGTTAAGGCAGATGCACTTAGAGATTGGATTAGTAGATGGCACGATGAGTCAGCCATTACAGAGAAATAGTTGAGAGAAGGGCAGGACTGCAACTAAACATTCCACGATTTATATGATTCAGACTGTCCGGAGGGATCTAAAAGAGTTTGGGGAGCTGTACTGCTGATCAGGCAGAATGTCGCAACGTTGAGGTCATCCCAGAGGCCCATCCATTAAGACAAGGTGGGTAGAACTCATGAATAGGAAAGGTGACATCTCTGTGACGGATAATATTGTAGAGTTTCCAATAGCCAGAAAGCGAGAGGAACAGATATGTCGGCAGGTTATGGACTGATGTAAAAAACAATAGAGCACTTTAGGGGGTAATGACAGGGTCTACCTTTGCTCCTGAAGCTTGTATGGGGCAATATTTGTTAGTTGTGTTCAGGAAGATTACCAGAAACAGTATGTAGATGTTTCAACGGGGAGGGGGAGGTGTTAGACTTAGTCTTGGGAAATTAGCCCAGTAAGGTGTTTGGAATTTCATTGGGAAAGATTTACGGATTATAATTCTAAAGGTTTTCAGATAGTTCTTAATAAGGATAAGTCTGGACCTACAGGTGAGGGAATGTAAATTTGTGGAAGTCAAATTACGCAGAATTGGCCAGCAATCATCGAGAGCAGTCATGGAGCCGATGTTACTAATTAAGTCTATGTCTGACATGTGAGAGTCACTTACAGTCCAGCCGGTCAGAATTCCGGAGTTCCTTACCCTGTGATGAAGGTGGAGAAGGAAGGGGATGTTCAGGAATTTAGGATTATGAGAGGTATTATATTTGTTTAAAAATGATAGAGGAGACATATGTAACGTTTCGGAAGGTTTAATTGGAAAGGGATACTCTCTGGCATTTTGATAGAAAGGAAAAGGTGTTGTTGTGTGGAAGAAATTTTGTTACAATCTAGTTACTAAGGGGTTAAAGAGTTTATTTATTTATTTATTTATTTATTTGTTTGTTTGTTTGTTTGTTTGTTTGTTTATTACAGCAGCCTTAAACTGCTCCTGGAGGGGACTGCTGAACGACTAAACTCCATGAAAAGGAGTAATCAAAGCATAATCACGTGATATTCTGTTTCTTCTTTAATTGTACTGTGTAATTGTTCTTGCTTCAAGGCTGCAGGCAGAAGTAGCCTTCGAATAGATAAGGAAATAATAACCTAATTATACACTTTTCTATACTCTGCTAACACCAGATTATTGAGCGAAGCAATTATCTGCTTGCATGTTGAATTTCACAAACGTGCTTGGAAGCTTTTGATAACATACACTATATCTATATAACGAGAAAAGTCTGTGTACACAGGCAGAGTCTCAAGAACTCTGCTTTAAGAGGTTGAGCTCTCCATGATACGTATCATGTTATAATAAAGACTTGCAATAGCGAACTCCATTCGTGTCCGAGTAATACCTTTTCCACAACAATCTGGCAACGAGGGATGGAATCCTCATAGTGCTCTACCACCCTTCAAGGTAGCAGGGAATTAGTGGAACGAGCAACTTAGCAGGATTAAAAAAAAAAAAGAACTCGAGCAGAAAGCGGGGACTATCCAATTTAGGAAAGGCACCGGCGTCCCAGCTGTAAGGGGGAACTGCCTTAATGTTTCTGACGCCGCAGCTGAAAGGTGGGCGGACAGTAGAGGTCCTAGCTGAAAGGGGGACTGAAAAGTAAGAGAGGGTAGCTACCGAGCTGAGGATAACGGAAAGAACGGAGCGCTGACGAAACTCTGGCACCAGTGAGCGCTGTACATAGATGACCAGAAACGCGCGGCGTAACTGCGCTCTTTTGCAGACAATGGGAAATTCTAGCAGTCGAGCAGCTCCTGCTGCTCCTGCAACCCCGTCCCGATGAGCAGGACCGAAAGGGGCCTTGAAAGTAAGTAAGGGAACGGAGAAGCGAATGAGAACTGTGACGAAGACTTGACGGAAGTTAGGAGACACTCTGGTGCTCCGGAAAACCGGGGACGTCCGATATGCAGTAACTTTTAGCACTGATCTCTACGGCTGGTCACAAGGAGAGTGACCGTACGGGGGAAGTTTTTAAATTCCATTAATACGAGCCTGGTGGGAAGAAGTGGCGAACGGAAGTGGAAACCCAAATTGGGATTTTGAGTACATGATGGGGTGTTTTGAAAAAATGGATGGATGCAGCAAAAAGACACCGACCTCCGAAGCAAAAAAGAAAGGAGAAGTCTCCCGAAACACCGGGTTCTCCAAAAAATCAGGGCCCAGCGACACCTACTGCTCCGCCACCCTATCCCACCACGCCCGCTCCTGTGCCTCTATATTCCCAGACACCCCAAATGGTGTCCCAGGCCAGCAGGGATTATGCTCTCAACAGGACCGGACGGAGTGATGGACGAGGTAATAGAAATGGTCGCTGCCTGTGTCAGCAGAATAATCGTGTACAAGGACAAGCAGCGCCGCCCACTTCAGTGGAGGAACAACCTCCCGAACCACAAGAGGGGGCAGTGGGGGGAGGTCTGGTAGAAGAAAGATTAGGAAATGTTAGGCGAACTAGAAGCCAAATCCGACATCACTCGCCCTCTCCTGCTACTCCCGATTCTGACCCAGTTCAGCAAGCTCCAAAGATAATGATGGGGGAGATACCAGTATTAAAGCTGTGGACCCCTGCAGAGGTGCGGGCCATGATAGCGGTGGCACCTAACCCAGTAAAAAGACCCGCTAAATTTGTTAATTGGCTGGAACAAATGTGTGAGATTTATAAACCTCCCCCAGGGGATTTGCGAACCCCCCTGAAGTGAGCCTATGGTTGTTCCTGGCCGCGTTGAAGGATACAGTGCAGGACCCATCTGGGGAAAATGTGGATTGACGACGTAATAATCATCATGAGGGCAATGAATCTCTCGCATACTGGTTACAACATAGAGGAAAAGAAGCCATTATGAGAGCAGCGCCGCGGCACGGGGATCAAGAGAAGGTACCAGATGTCTGCAGAGATAGGACGAAGGAGCCTTTGATTTTAGAGTCCAATTCAGGAATATTGGGAGGAGTATGCCGGGGTCCCGTTGGAAGGAAACAAACCACTGGCCATTCAGACCATCCGCAATTGCATTCTGCCACAGCAGGCTCAAACTTTTAAAATGCGAAATTTGAACTGGCAGTCTATGTCCTGGCCTGAGATAGTTACCACACTGGAGAGCGGTAGTGATAGGGGACTCGATAGTTAGAGGTGCAGATAGGAGGTTCTGTGGTCGTGACAGAAAATGCAGGATGGGTTGTCGCCTCCCGGGTGCCAGGGTCAAGGATATTGCTGATCAATTGCATGACATTCTGAAGTGGGAGGGTGATCAGCCAGATGTCGTGGTGCACATCGGTACCAATGATGTAGCAAGGAAGAGTGAGGAGGTCCTGGAGAGTGAGTATAGAGAGTTTGGTAGGAATTTGAAAAGCAGGACCTCGAGGGTGGTAATCTCAGGACTACTACTTGTGCTACATACCAGTGAGGGTAGGAATAGGATGCACTGGAGAATGAACAAGTGGCTGAGGAACTGGTGTATGGGGCAGGGTTTCAGATTTCAGGATAATTGGAACCTCTTCTGGGGCAGGTGGGACCTGTACAAGAGAGACGGATTACACATGAAATAAAGGGTACCAATATCCTTTCAGGGAGGTTTGTTAGTGCTATTCAGGAGGCTTTAAACTAGAGTTACAGGGGGATGGGAACTAGAGTGCCAGAGCTGACAATGTGGCTGGGGTGAAAATAAATGATGTTAAAAGTTCAAGCAAATCCGCTGATAGAATGGTTGTGAGTGGTGATAAAAATCTTCTGAGGTGTATATATTTCAATGCTAGGAGTATTGCAGGGAAGGCGGATGAGTTGAGGGCGTGGATTGACACGTGGAATTATGACGTTATAGCAATTAGTGAAACTTGGCTACAGGAGGGGCAGGACTGGCAGCTTAACAGTCCGGGGTTCCGATGTTTCAGATGTGATCGAGGCAGAGGAATGAAAGGTGGGGGAATAGCATTGCTTGGTAGGGAAAATATTACAGCAGTGCTCAGGCAGGACAGATTAGAGGGCTTGTCTACTGAGCCCTTATGGGTGGAGCTGAGAAACAGGAAAGGTATGGCCACATTAGTGGGATTTTATTACAGACCACCCAATAGTCAACGAGAATTGGAAGAGCAAATCTGCAGAGAGATAGCAGGCAACTGCAGGAAACATAAAGTTGTGGTGGCAGGGGATTTTAATTTTCCATATATTGATTGGCACTCCAATACTGTTAGGGGTCTAGATGGTTTAGAGTTTGTAAAATGTGTTCAGGAAAGTTTTCTAAATCAATATATAGAGGGACCAACTAGAGGGGATGCAATATTGGATCTCCTGTGAGGAAACGAGTTAGGACAAGTGACAGAAGTCTGTGTAGGGGAGCACTTTGGTTCCGGTGATCATAACACCATTAGATTCAACTTGATCATGGACAAGGATAGATCTGGTCCTAGGGTTGAGGTTCTTAACTGGAAGAAGGCCAAATTTGAAGAAATGAGAAAGGATCTAAAAGCATGGATTGGGATAGGTTGTTCTCTGGTAAGGATGTGATCGGTAGGTGGGGAAGCCTTCAAAGGAGAAATTTTGAGAGTGCAGAATTTCTATGTTCCTGTCAGGATTGAAGGCAAAGTGAATAGGAATAAGGAACCTTGGTTCTCAAGGGATATTGCAACTCTGATAAAAAAAAAAGAAGAGGGTGTTGTATGACATGTATAAGAAGCAGGGAGTAAATAAGGTGATTGAGGAGTATAAGAAGTGCTTGAAAATACTTAAGAAAGAAATCAGGAGGGCTAGAAGAAGACATGAGGTTGCCTTGGCAGTCAAAGTGAAGGATAATCCGAAGAGCTTTTACAGGTATATTCAGAGCAAAAGGATTGTAAGGGATAAAATTGGTTCTCTTGAAGATCAGAGTGGTCGGCTATGCGCGGAACCAAAGGAAAGGGGAGAGATGTTAGATAGGGTTTTTGCGTCTGTATTTACTAAGGTAACTGGCATGAAGTCTATGGAATTACGGGAAACACGTAGTGAGATCATGGAAACTGTACAGATCGAAAAGGAGGAGGTCCTTGCTCTCTTGAGGAAAATTAAAGTGGATAAATCCCCGGGACCTGACAGGGTGTTCCCTTGGACCTTGAAGGTGAAATTGCAGGGGCCCTGGCAGAATTATTTAAAATGTCGCTGACTACAGGTGAAGTGCTGGAGGATTGGAGCGTGACTCATGTTGTTCCGTTGTTTAAAAATGGATCGAAAAGTAAGCCATAAAATTATAGGTCAGTAAGTTTAAGGTCGGTAGTAGGTAAGTTATTGGAGGGAGTACTAAGAGACAGAATCTACAAGCATTTGGACAGACAGAGACTTATTAGGGAGAGTCAACATGGCTTTGTGCGTGGTAGGTCATGTTTGACCAATCTATTGGAGTTTTTCGAGGAGATTACCAGGAAAGTGGATGAAGGGAAGGCAGTGGATATTGTCTACATGGACTTCAAGAAGGCCTTTGACAAGGTCCCACATGGGCGGTTAGTTAGGAAAATTCAGTCGCTGCGTATACATGGAGAGGTGGTAAACTGGATTAGACATTGACTCAATGGAAGAAGCCAAAGAGTGGTAGTAGAGAATTGCTTCTCCGAGTGGAGGCCTGTGACTAGTGGTGTGCCACAGGGATCAGTGCTGGGTCCATTGTTATTTGTCATCTATATCAATGATAATGTGTTAAATTGGATCAGCAAATTTTCTGATGATACAAAGATTGGAGGTGTAGTAGACAGAGAGGAAGGTGTTCAGAGCCTGCAGAGGGACTTGGACCAGCTGGAAAAATGGGCTGAAAAATGGCAGATGGAGTTTAATACAGATAAGTGTGAGTTATTGCACGTTGGAAGGACAAACCAAGGTAGAACATACAGGGTTAATGGTAAGGCACTGAGGAGTGCAGTGGAACAGAGGGATCTGGGAACACAGATACAAAATTCCCTAAAAGTGGCTTCACAGGTAGATGGGGTTGAAAAGAGAGGTTTTGGTACATTGGCCTTTATTAATCAAAGTATTGAGTATAAGAGCTGGAATGTTATGATAAGGCATTGGTGAAGCAAAATCTGGAGTATTGTGTTCAGTTTTGGTCACCAAATTACAGTAAGGATATAAATAAGGTTGAAAGAATGCAGAGAAGGTTTACAAGGATTCTGCCGGGGCTTGGGAATCTCAGTTACAGAGGAAGGTTGAATAGGTTAGGACTTTAGTCCCTGGAGCGTAGAAGAATGAGGGGAGATTTGATAGAGGTATATAAAATTATGATGGGTATAGACAGAATGAATGCAAGCAGGTTTTTTCCACTGAGGCAAGGGGAGAAAAAAAAACGGAGGACATGGGTTAAAGGTGAGGGGGAGAAAGTTTAAAAGGAACATTCGTGGGGTGCTTCTTCACACAGAGAGTGGTGGGAGTATGGAATGAGCTGCCAGACGAGGTGGTAAATGTGGGTTCTTTTTTCACATTTAAGAATAAATTGGACAGATACATGGACGGGAGGTGTATGGAGGGATATGGTCAGTGTGCAGTTCAGTGGGACTAGACAGAAAATGGTTCGGCACAGCCAGGAAGGGACAAAAGACCTGTTTCTATGCTGTAGTTTCAATGGTTTCTATTGTTTCTACATGGATAGTGAGGGAATTTTTGCTGGGCCACGAAATGGACCTAAGGCACAGAAAACACAGTTCTATAGGCAGGACCGGGGAGAAGGAAGTGAAAGAGAAAGTAGAAGGGGACAGAGAAGGGATAAGTCAGGGATATATGTGGAACGTGTGGGATGAAGAGCCATTGGACTAGGAAGTGTCAAAGCATCACTATAGAGAAACTACGCAGCCCGCCCAGCCAAATGCAATGGAAGGACCCTCCTTTACCTATAATCACACTTTCCGTCAGAATAGAGGGGCCCAGGGAAGGTGGTGTTGCAGGGAGCGGTTATATCACTTTCCCAAGACTCCGAATCGCAACCCATGGTAACCCATAGGATAGGAGACACTCATTTGCGAGCCTTGGTGGACATTGGCGCCACCCTGTCCTCTGTAGAACCCTCCCTGGGACTACACCTAATCCAAAAGAGGGTAGTAACCATGGGAGTAGCTGACATTCCCCTGTCAGAACCCCCATCATAGAAGGTCACTTTGTCCCACATAGGAGACAAAGTTCATTGGAGATTAGTGGGCAAAATCAGAGCACATGATAATGGAGTAGGGTACTGACATGGATAGAAAATTGGTTGGTAGACAGGAAACAAAGAGTAGGGATTAACGTGTCCCTTTCAGAATGGCAGGCAGTGACTAGTTGTATGCCGCAAGGCTCGGTACTGGGACAGCAGCTATTTACAATGTATATCAAGGATTTAGATGAAGGGATTAAAAGCAGCATGAGAAAATTTGCAGAAGACATAAAGCTAGGTGGCAGCTTGAAATGAGCGGATGATGTTGCGATAATGCAGGATGAGTTGGACAGGTTGGGTGAGTAAGCAGATGCATGGCAGATGCAGTTTAATGTGGATAAATGTGAGGTTATACACTTTGGTGGCAAGAACAGGAAGGCAGATTACTAGTTGAATGGTGTCAAGTTAGTAAAAGGGGAAGAACAACGAGATCTAGGTGTCCTTGTACATCAGTCACTGAAAGTAAGCATAAAGGTACAGCAGACAGTGAAGAAAGCTAATGGCATGTTGGCCTTCATAACAAGAGGAGTTGAGTATAGGAGCAAATAGCTCCTTCTGCAGTCTAAATAGGTACTGCATCTGCAGGTACATCTACATCGGGGAAATGAGAGGCATTTCACAGTGAAGTAGTGAGAAATCAGGATCACCATATACGTAGGGAGGAGAGGCAAAAACTGTAGTTCCAGGAACCCTACTTGGACAGCAAGGGATGCTGAGGGATTGAGTGAAGTAATAGAAAACAGCTGGTAGGGAAAGAACATTGAATTAAATAGCATCAAGAGTGTGCAGAGATCATTCAATTGCATCAAGAGTGTACAGAAAATTTGAAAGAGGAATCAAAAGGGCAGCACAGGTCAGAGATTTTCACATAAATAATAATAAAATAATGATCTATGATAATAATACGAATATATTAAGAAGTATGTGAAGAGCAAGAGGATCAGCCCTGTGGGAACAGGACCAATCAGGTACGATAGTGGAAACCTGGTCATGGAGATGGAGGAGCGCAGGCATTTGATGATACTTTGTCTTCAGTATTCACCAGGGAAAAAGACTTTGGCATTTATGTGGATGACTTACAGCGGACTGAAATATTTGAGCCTATAGAAATGGGTTGTGCTAGAGCTTTTGAAAGGTGTTGTTAGATTATTTACCAGGACCAGATGAAATATACCCCAGGGTAATGTGGGAAGAGAGGGAGGAGACTGCTAAGCCTATTCTGATGATCTTTGTGTTAGTAATAGGGACGGGAGAAGTACCAGAAGGTTGGAAGGCGGGAAATGTTGTTCCATTGTTCAAGAAGGGAGTAATGATAACCGAGTAAACTATAGACCAGTGCATCTGTGATCGGCAAATTGTTGGAGAAGATCCTGAGAGGCAGGATTTATGAGCATTTGGAGAGACATAATAGAATTAGGGAGAGTCAGCATAGCTTTGTCAAGGTTATGTCTTGCCTTACGAGCCTGATTAAATTCTTTGAGAATGTAACAAAGCATATTGATGAAGGTAGAGCAATAGATGTAATGTATATGGATTTCACTAAGGCAATTAGTAAGTTTTCCCATGCAAGGCTTCTTCAGAAATAAGAAGGCATGGGATCCAAAGAGATGTTTCTTTATGGAATCGGAATTGGCTTGCCAACAGTAGGCAAGGGGGTTACAGGCGAGCCGAGCTGTGTGCCCCCATTGGAGAACCTGCGACCTGATGGAAACGGGCTCATACAGCCTATCACCGGGTCCATTGCCGGAGTCGGGGTCGTCCCGTCGAACTTTTTTTACTTTGAACTCGATGTCCCAAGTGAGGGTGGAAACCATGCAGGGTTGTAGGAGGATAGCCCCTCGGCTGAAATAACAACCTTGGAGACGTGTTGGCGGGAAAACGCGTCCGGCTTCCCGTTCTTGGACCCTGGACGGTATGTGAGGGAAAACTTGAGCCGTCCAAAAAATAATGCCCAGCCGGTCTCGCGGGAGTTCAAACGTTTGGCGGTCTGAATATACCCCAGGTTTTTATGATCAGTCCACACCATAAATGGTTGTTCAGCCCCCTCCAGCCAGTGATTCCATTCTCTAATGCTAGTTTCACCGCCAGGATTTCCCGATTCCCCACGTCGTAATTCCACTCTGCGAGGAAGAGTCGGCGAGAAATAGAAGGCGCAGGGATGAAGTTTTTCATCCGAAATTGATCGTTGGGACAGGACAGCTTCAATCCCGGAGTCAGAGGCGTCCACCTCAACAATGAATTGACGGGCTGGGTCCGGATGGACCAGGATGGCAGTTGTGGTGAAACGCCTCTTCAGGTCGGTGAACGCCGAGGCAGCTTCGGAGTCCCAGCAGAAGCGGGTGGTAGGCGAGGTAAGCCGGGTAAGTGTGGCCGCCACTCGACTGTAGTCTCTGATATATTGGCGGCAGAAGTCTGCAAACCCCAGGAATCAATGAACTTGTTTGTGGGTGGTGGGGCTAGTGCATTCCTTCACTTCCTGGATCTTCTCGGGGTCTGCTCTCACCTGCCCGCTCTCAATGAGATAATCCATGAAGCTGACCGGAGGAACGTGGAAGAAACATCTCTCCGCCTTCACAAGTAACTGCTTTTCCCACAGTCTCTGGAGGACTTGACAGACATGGTGAACGTGTTCTCGGGGGTTGCTAGACAATATTAGGATATCATCGAGGTAAAATAATGCGAACTGATTAATAAAATCCCTCAGCACGTCATTGATTCGGGCTTGAAAAACGGCCGGGAGCATTGGTGAGGTCAAAAGGGCATGACCAGATATTCGAAGTGGCCCAGAGGTGTATTAAAGGCCGTCTTCCACTCGCCCCCTCCCTCATCCTGACTAGTTGGTAGGCGTTACGAAAGTCCAGCTTTGAGAAGATGGTGGCTCCATGCAGTGGTTCAAAAGCCGAACTAATGAGGCATAGAGGGTACATATCCTTAACTGTGATACTGTTTAGGCCTCTTTAATCAATACAAGGACGAAGCGACCCGTCCTTCTTTTCTACAAAGAAGAAACCGGCGCCTACCGGGGAGGATGACGGTCTGATAATGCCCCTCGCGAGGGACTGGCTAATGTAAGTCTGCATGGCCTCTCTCTCTGGTCAAGATAAGTTAAAAAGGCACAATCTTATGGGCCGTGCGGAGGCAGGAAAAGGGCCCGTTGTTTACTAAATACCTGTCCCAGGTCATGGCATTCTCTGGGGACTAGGGGCAAATCGATGGGATACGGGACAGGCGGGGTCGCGGTAGCTTCCCTGAGAGATGGTTTGACCGCGGATAGTTGGCGTGGCAAGAGTCGACCAACGAACTCGCAGCTCCTTGTTGTGATCATAAGTTTTTTTTATCCTGCATTTTCTGATGGAAAGCAGGTTTGTGTAGTTAGTGGAACCTGGGAATGATTGGAAATTAAACGAGGGGATCGAGGCCCAATTCCTGAGGTAAATAATAAGGTGGGGAATTGTCAGAAAGGTCCATGGCAACTCCATGAAAACGAAAGAACACTTCAAGGAACTCTGTGAAAAAGGTTATTGCAATGCAAGAGAATTGGTGTAGTCTGTCCCATCGCAGCAACCGAAGCATGTAACTCCTCCCGAGCTGTCATACGTCTCTTGGTGGACTCCATCACTTGTCCCCTTCTTGCATGATCTCTCAGTTTTTGAGGACGGCATGCTGTTGGCAGGTTTACAGCTGTGTCATATCCTTTCCAACAAGTTATGTCCCAGGACTGACCCCTGTGACACATGACAAAACATAACCCAGTCTGAGAAACAAAGTATCAATATATTTATTTTGGTGTTCAATTCATATAATTTGCAATCAGGTGTGCAGTGGCTTTTGTACATATAGTCCAAACCAGATGCATTTTAACAAATTGCAATCTGTTGGCATTAGAAAAACGACACATCGGTTGTACATTTCAGATAAAAGCCGGTGTACGGGAGAGGCAGTGATCCTGTATTTGAGGTTAGCGGTGAAGCGGCAGGTGAACAGCATCTGGACTAATTCTTCTCCTGAGTTGTTGGTTATGCAATCAAATGGAGCGGTAATGTACACCATTTATAGGTGCCTTTGAGCTGGATGTTGGCGATCAGCTGACTGCAGGAAACTCTCATTTGATAATTCTCACTTTGAATTCTGCGTAGAGAGGAGAAATTTAAAATATGGGTGAATTGGGAATGACAAGGACACGTTGTATCATTACCACTGTGGTCAGAGTTGAGGCTCCAGAGGCAACAATATTATCACCACGGTCAATGATGAAGACGAAGTTCCGCAGCTTCGTCTTCGGTGATATCACCATCTCAGTTCAGTGAGCTGAGATCCAGAGAATCAATGACAACATCAGAGTGGTGAAGGACGGGTTTTGAAAGCGCAGAGTATTTTGCATATTGAATACAAAGTCCATAACCATTCTGACATTCCAGCATAACACTCAATATGTCTGTTCTTGTCCGCTGTTAAGCCGTTCCAGTTCAGGGAGTGGATCTCCAGGAGGTCAGTGAGAAGAGCATGAGTGTGACTAGTGGAGATTTCAGGCAGATTTATCAGGTCTGTGTTACACATCCGTCCCCATCTGCAGAGAAATCTTCCTTGGAATGTTTTTCCTACTGGAGCAACAATTAAAATTATTTCAAAACCTTTATTAATAACGTATCCTCTTTTCATTTAATGCCAACATGTGGCGTGTCCCATATTTCTCCATTTGCTGAACTACAACGAGTTAACTACATCTACTTCTGACTGTAATTAATCTGATTTGTGTTGTGAAATAATTTTCTTTGTTGTGCACAGCCTGGTGGAAACAACATAAATCTCAATCTTTATTTGCAGCATTCTTCAAAATATTTTTGAGCGATTAATTACATTATCTGTATGTTTACATGCATGCGGGATATTTTAACAATTATACTTTCACAGTTATTGCCAGTATGCAAGATCAGAACAAAAGAAGCAGCTGTAAAAAGCTGTAAGTGATGGAGACTCGATTTTTTTTATATATTCCCCGGTGTGTTCCATTATCTGTATCTCTGAATACAAGCTGCACCTCTTTCCATATTTTAGGTTCTTTATCCACTACTCCACTAAACAACGACCAGAATTATTTTTGTGCAGATAGACCACAAAGCATGAATTATTTTTGTGCAGATAGACCAAATAAAATAGATGGAAGACGCTGCTTCCAACCACTAGCAACCAGGTTACACCTGAGCATGCTGTACCCCTGCTTACTGATGTATACTGGATATGGTCGAAGAACTTGTAGCACCGTCACAGATTGGCTGTGTTGCCTGCCTGGCGCCAGGGTTCGGGACATCTTATCTGCCCTATACAGGAACTGGCAGTGGGAGGGGAAAGGTCCTGTTGTGGTGGTTCATGTGTGTTCCGACGACGTGGGGAAAATGAGGAAAGAGGATACTCTAAGGGGATTTGAGCAGAAAGGGACATAATTAAAATGTAGAGCTAAGGTGATAATCTTTCCATTATTACCGGAGCCACGTGAAAATCGGCATTGGGTCAGGAAAATTAGAGAGTTAAATGCCAGTTCATGAACATATAGAACATAGAACATAGAATAGTACAGCACAGTACAGGTTCTTCGGCCCACAAGGTTGTGCCGACCCTCAAACCCTCCCTCCCATACAAGCCCCCACCTTAAGCTCCTCCATATACCTGTCCAGTAGTCTCTTAAACTTCACTAGTGTATCTGCCTCCACCACTGACTCAGGCAGTGTAATCCATGCACCAACCACTCTCTGAGTAAGAAACCTTCCTCTGATATCCCCCTTGAACTTCCCACCCTTTACCTTAAAGCATGTTCTCTTGTATTGAGCAGCGGTGCCCTGGGGAAGAGGCGCTGGCTATCTACACTATCGATTCCTATTATTCTCTTGTAAACCTCTATCATCTCTCCTCTCATCCTCCTTCACTCCAAAGAGTAAAGCCCTAACTCCCCGAATCGCTGATCAAAATCCATACTCTCTAAACCAGGCAGCGTCCTAGTAAATCTCATCTGTACCCTTTCCAATGCTTCTACATCCTTCCTATAGTGAGGCGACCAGAAATGGACACAATACTCCAAGTGTGGCCTAACCAGAGTTTTATAGAGCTGCATCAATACCTCGCGGCTCTTAGACTCTATTCCTCGACTTATGGAAGCTAACACCCCATAAGCTTTCAGAACTACCCTATACCAGTGAGAGAACTTTCAGGGATCTGTGGACATGTACCCCAAATCCCTCTGCTCCTCCACACTACCAAGTATCCTGCTATTTACTTTGTACTCTGCCTTGGAGTTTGTCCTTCCAAAGTGTACCACCTCACACTTCTCGGAGTTGAACGCCATCTGCCACTTCTCAGCCCAGTTCTGGATCCTATAAATGTCTCTCTGCAATCTTTGACAATCCTCTACACTATCCACAACACCACCAACGTTTGTATTGTCTGCAAACTTGCGAACCCACCCTTCTGCCCCCACATCCAGGTCGTTAACAAAAATCACGAAAAGTAGAGGTCACAGAACAGATCCTTGTGGGACACCACTAGTCACAATCCACCCATCTGAATATACTCCCTCCACCACGACCCTCTGCTTTCTGCAGGCAAGCCAGTTCTGAATCCACCTTGCCGAACCTCCCTGGATCCCATGCCTTCTGATTTTCTGAATAAGCCTACCGTGTGGAACCTTGCCAAATGCCTTACTAAATTCCATATAGATCACATCCACTGCACTACCCTCATCAATATGCCTGTTCACCTCCTCAAAGAACTCTATCAAGCTTGTTAGACACGATCTGCTCCTCACAAAGCTACGCTGACTGTCCCTGATCAGACCATGATTCTCCAAATGTCCAGAGAACCTATTTCTAAGAATCTTTTCTAACAGCTTTCCCTCCACAGATGTAAGGCTCACTGGTCTATAATTACCCGGACTATCCCTACTACCTTTTTTGAACAAGGGAACCACATTTGCCTCTCTCCAATCCTCCGGCACCAATCCTGTGGACAACGAGAACATAACGATCCTAGCCAGAGGCTTAGCAATGTCTTCTCTCGCCTCGTGGAGCAGCCTGGAGAATATTCCGTCGGGCCCCGGGGACTTTTCCGTCCTAATGTATTTTAACAACTCCAACAACTCCTCTTGCTTAATATCAACATGCTCCAGAACATCAACCTCACCCATATTGTCCTCACCATCATCAAGTTTCCTCTCATTGGTGAATACCGACGAGAAGTATTCATTGAGGACCTCGCTCATTTCCACAGACTCCAGGCACATCTTCCCAGTTTTATATCTAATCGGTCCGACCTTCACTCCTGTCATCCTTTTTTCCTTCTTCACATAATTGAATAATGCCTTGGGGTTTTCCTTTACCCTACTCGCCAAGGCCTTCTCATGCCCCCTTCTTGTTCCTCTCAGCCTCTTCTTTAGCTCCTTTCTTGCTTTCCTATATTCCTCAGTAGACCCATCTCTTCCTTGCTTTCTAAACCTCATGTATGCTGCCTTCTTACACCTGACTAGATTTTCCACCTCACTTGTCATTTATGAATCCTTCACCCTAACATTGTTTATCTTCCTCACTGGGACAAATTTATCTCTAACATCCTGCAAGAGATCTCTAAACATCGACCACATGTCCATAGTACATTACCCTGCAAAAAAAAATCATCCAAATTCACTCCCGCAAGTTCTAGCCTTATAACCTCATAATTTGCCCTTCCCCAATTAAAAAAAAATCCTGTCCTCTCTGATGCTATCCTTTTCCATTATAATGCTAAAGGCCAGGGAGCGGTGGTCACTGTACCCCCGATGCTCACCCACTGAGAGATCTGTGACCTGACCCAGTTCATCACCTAGTACTAGATCCAGTGTGGCATTCCCCCTAGTCGGCCTGTCCACATACTGTGACAGGAATCCGTCCTGGACACACTTACCAAACTCTGACACATCTAAAACCTTAGAACTCATCAGGTGGCAATCAATATTAGGGAAGTTAAAGTCACCCATGATAGCAACTCTGTTATTTTTGCACCTTTCCAAAATCTGCCTCCAAATCTGTTCCTCTTTATCTCTGCTGCTACCAGGGGGCCTATAGATTACCTCCAATAGAGTAACTGCTCCCTTACTGTTCCTGACTTCCACCCATACTGACTCCAAAGAGGATCCTGCTACACTGCCCACCCTTTCTGTAGCTGTATAAGTATCCCTGGACAGTAATGCCGCACCTCCTCCCCTTTTTGCACCTCTCTATCCATTTTAAAACACTGAAATCCAGGAATATTGAGGTGACAGAGAATGTGGTGAGGGTAATGTTGTGATGGGACATTTGGTCTCTGCAACACGATATAGAGAGGTTGGGTAAAAGAGGGAATATTTAGAAAACAGAGACTCTACTTCCTAACGAAGCTAAAGCACGCTCTACTCCCTCACCACCTGCTGATCAACTTCTATCGGACAACTATAGAGAGCCTCCTGACGTATTGCTGTGCAGTCAGGTTTGCCAGCTGCACAGAACAGAACAGGAAGGATTTGCAGCGGGTGGTGAGGGTAGCAGAGCGGGTTATTGGCACAACATAACCCTCCCTCAGAGACATTTATACGGGCAGATTTCAAAAGAAGGCTACTCGTATTTCGAAGGATCTTACTCATCCTGGACATCACCTGTCTTCCCCATTAACTATTGGGTAGAGATACAGGGCATTAAGGACGAAAACAAAGAAACGCCTTAACAGCTTCTACCCACAAGCAGTGAAATGTATAACACCGCCTTCCCTTCTCTTGCCCCGCTCCTAAGACGGCGGCAGCTAAATGCATCACACTTCCAGGAATAGCAGGGGTGCAATAGTCCTACCCGCCCCCACCGCCCCCCCCCCATCCATACATTATTAATTTTGGACTGCACTCCTGAGGTTTTAGAGTTTATTTTATGTATATATATTCTTTGTCATGCTGCAAAACGTTGAGCTGCTAAACTGTGTTTCATTGCTCCACAACAATGACAATAAGAATATTCTATTCTATTCTATTCTAAAAAAAAATGAGTTTAATGTGCTAAACAGTGATGACGTGTTCAGTGGTGGAAAGAGTCAAAAGGCAGACTATTACTTATATGCAGAGAAACAGCACATGAGTGAAATACAGAGGGATCCAGGTGTTGTCTTGTACAAGTTCACACAAACAGCCGACAGATGCAGTGAATTGTTGATGGACATTTACTTCTGTGTGGTTGGTGCAGAGAAACGGAAAGGTGTTGTTACTGTGTCAGACAAGTGCGCAGTGATGGATTTTGGGAAGTTAAAACAGGCCAGGACATAAACAGTGAATGACATTGTCATGGATATTGTTAGTGAACAGACGGACTTTTGGTCACAGCTACATAGTTCCTTGAAAATCACAACACAGGTAGACTAAGTTGTGAAATAGGTCAACAGCATGTTTGCCTTTGGCAGCAGAGGAATTGCAACATCACATTACAGTTGCACAACATATTAATTAACCACAGCAGCAGTACCCTGTGCAGTTCTGGTCAGCACAAAAAGGAAGGAAGTGATTAAGCTGGAAAGGTGAAGAAACGATTTACAGAAATCTGCCTGGTGTTACAAGTAAAGATCAGACACACTGGGACTTTTTTCGCTGGAGTGAATGAGGCTGCGCGGGGACCACACAGAAGTTTATAAAATTATCAGAGGTGTAGATAAGATAAACAGTCAGAATCATTTTCCCAGGGTGGATATGCCAAATTCAAGAAGGCTGACTTTAAGGTGACATGGTGATAACTTAAAGGTGGTGTGCAGGGCAAGTAGTAGAGCAGTTTTATTTACAGAGTGGTGGGGCCTGGTATTGGTGGTTATGGGGTGTGATGGAGGCAGATATGATAGTGAAATTGAAGGGAGAGAAGAGATTTAGTTTAATGTGGCATTGTGTTCAGTACATACATCGTGGGAAGAAGGACCTGTTCTTAAACTGTACTGTTCAATGTTCTGAATGTTTTCAGTGACAGAAAACTGTTTAACCGGGAGCAGCGACATGTGTATCGGATCCTCAAGAGTGTTGGAGAACAGAGCTACCAAGGATTACAAGTACATAGTTCTCTGAAAGTGTAGATAGGGTGATGAAGAAGACACTCGTCGTTTACAGTTTGGAGTACAGGAGATGGGACTTCATGTTGTGACAGTTCAGGTCATTGGTGAGACAACAATGTATTGTGTGCAGTTCTGGTCTCTCACTTACAGGATGAAAATCACTAAACTGGGAAAGGGCAGAATGCGTTGGTAATATGAAAGGGGAAAGATCAACAGGGACACTCGGGCAACTTCTTCCGCACAGAGAGTGGTGGGTATATGGTACGAACTTCCAGAAGAAGCTGCAGAGGAGATACAATCACAATGTTTAGCAGACATTCGGACAGGTACATGCATAGGAGAGGTTTAAAGGGATACGGGACAAACACAGGTAAATGGGACGCCAGGATACACACCTTTGTCAGTATGGCCGCGTTTTTGTCCTGTGTATTTCTGGAACTGAGTGAAAGATGGACAGCACTAGAGACTCCTCAGTCGAGGTCTAGATGCTTCACATGTGACTGGTCGGGGGGTCGAGATGTAAAAGATGGGAAGAAGAATATGCAAAAAAGTTTCTCCCTACATGTCTTTTAAATCATTCTCGTCTCACCACAAATCTACTCCATCTAGTTTTAGATGACCTTGGTTGTGAAATAAACTGCAGCCGTTCACTTTATCGGCCATGTCTCTCAGGAGTTTATACACCGCTATACGCTCAACACTCAGCTTTCTACATTCCGGGAACACAGATCAAGGATTTCTAGTCTCTCCATCTAACTCAGTCCCAGTGCTCCTTGTGAATCGTTATGGCGCTCTTTCCAGCTGAATAACGTCTTTTTGTTGCTTGGCAACAGTCCAACTATAGTCTCATCAACATATTGTACAGTTCTAACAATACATCCTAACTCTTGTATCCAGTGCCCTGACTGATGAAGGATTCATGCTAGACGATTTTTTCACCACCCTGTTTTCACTGTGACCACTTTCAATGAACCACAGACTCATGGATCATTTATGACAATAAATATATGAACAAGTAAAATGCATTGTGTTATTTATTTTATTGGGCACTCT
The DNA here is from genome assembly GCF_030028105.1 of Mobula birostris. Classification (NCBI taxonomy): domain Eukaryota; kingdom Metazoa; phylum Chordata; class Chondrichthyes; order Myliobatiformes; family Myliobatidae; genus Mobula; species Mobula birostris. Next base: position 106,180 of record NW_027277885.1, read on the forward strand.
CTATCTAGTTTTAGGACTTACGTGAAGATCTGATCACATTTAGATCATACTTATGCAGAAACAGAGAAAATTGCACAGGGTACACACATTTCTCTCACATCTGTATCGGTGTTGTGAGCCATATGTCACTCTGCGGCCCTCTTCCCCAACTGATCAGGATCTCCCCTAATCTATGAGAACATTCTTCACCATCAACAGCATGTATGAACTTACTGATGAAGTTTTGTGCATTTGTATGCTAATACATTATTAAAATAGTGAACAACAAGACTCACAGCTCTGCCCGCTGGAGCAAATCACTAATCACCAGCCTGCATTCCGAGAAACAGTTTTATTTACCTCTTCAAAACCCTCTGAAGATTCATGAACCACAACTTCCCGCGAACAATGCCACGCTGACTCCAGCTAACCAGGCACTGTCTATTCAAATACAGCTGATTCTTGTCCCTCAGAATCCCCTCCAGTAACTTCCGAAGCTCTGAATTCAGGCTGACTGACCTGCAGTCCCCAGGCATGTTCTGGACGACTCTTTTAAACAATGGAACAACATTAGCCACTTTTCAGTCATTGGGGCAACCCGCAGTGGACCTCCACAGTTCTCTATCTCCTTCTACAGAGCAGTTTGTCAGGCCCTAAGGATTCATTCACCTGAATGCACTGTAGGCTGCTAATAACTGCTCGCTGTAATATGAATGTCCTGCAAAGCAACTCCACTAGTTTGCATTATCCACTGAGCAACTTTGATGTGTGTTGCTTGAAATTCCAGCAGAATTCCTGCTGTTTGCGTTTTTAAAACCATGACATTGTACTCAGTAAACACAAAGTAGAAATAATCATTGAATGATCCATGATCCCTCCATTCCCTGTGGCTCAAGACATGAAGTCCCTGCTGTCCTCTATGGGGCCTCTCTCTCCCAAGCCACACTGTTACTCCTAAGATAGTTATAGAACATTTTGTTATTTTCCTGACCTGCCTGAATAATCACATAAAATTGGTCTGTCCTCGTGGTTTCCCTCTTAAGATTATTCTTAATAATATGTATTCATATCAAGTGATTTGCCAGATTCTGGCCTCCTACACCCAGTGTATGCTTCCATTATTTATTGACCGGAGACTTTATATATTTCATTGGCCAAGGCTCCCTGAACTTGCCATGTTATCCTTCACCCTAAAAAGGAACATGCTTCTTCTGGACACCCGCAATCAGACTCATAAAGAAACTAACTAACTCTTACTTGCCATTTTTTCATGTTCTATCATACAGATTCTCTCACTCCACCTCTGCTAGATCCAGTCAAATCCACCAAAATTCATCGTTTTACTGGAACAGATCCCTAAACCGCAATTTTGACCGGACTTACCTTCACTATCTTTAAGTTCATTGCTTGTGGGGAAATTTCAATGATGGGACAAGTGAAGACGAGTGAAGCTAACTGCATTGGCTCAAAATTAAGCATAAGCAGGCTGTTTACACCTTTTCAACCGCGGCCTCAGAATCTCTAATCAACCAGGTTTACTGAAACCTGCCAGCCTTTTCCTTTACCCTACAAGAATCATACAGGTCCTGAAAACCTGACATCACACATTTAAAGTACTCCCACTTCGCACAACCTTGCCCATTCTCCCTTCTTACCGGCATCTTTGTATCCTGGAACACTGAACTGTCTATTCTGCCCTTCCCTCAGCCATGATTCTGTTGTGGTTGTGATAGGACCAGAAGAAATAGGGGAAACATTAGGCCATTCAGCCAAATCCAGTCTGCTCCACCATTCCAGATGGCTGCTTCTTTTATCCCTTTTTACACCATTCACTTGCCTTTCCCCCACGATCCGTTGATCCACTGACTAATCAAAAATCTATCAGCATTCGTTTTTTACCGAATGGCTTGGCTCTAATCATGTCTGTGGCAATGAATTCAGGTTTCACTACCAACCTTGTAAGCAATTCTTCTTCATTTCCCTTCTAGATTGATATCCCTCTATACTGCAACTGCGTACTCTGGTCCCCGACACGTCCACTACAGGAGGCATCCTTTCCATCGTGCCTTTCAATATTCTGTAGGTTTGCGGGAGATCCACCGATTCTTGTGAACTCCACCGAATTAAGGCCTAGAGCCACTAATCACTCCTCAAACATTAACACTTTAATTTCCCCAGTCAAGCTCGTAAGTCTGATTTGGGCCTTCTCCAATGCCAGGAATTCATTTTTTTTTAATAAGTGGCACACAACCGCTCATAGTACTGCAAGTGCTGTCTGAGCAATGACTTGGACAACTCAGTGTAACATTTTGCATTGGTATACTTGTCCTCTTGAAATGAATGCTAATGGCTGATTTGTCTTCCTTATCCCTGACTCATACTGCAAGGTACACTTCCTACAGGAGGACTCCCAAGTCTCTTTGCACCTCAGTTTTTGGAATATATTAACCTGTTTGAAAAATAGTCTCCATCATTTCTGCTTAAATGCATAACTACACAGTTCTCTGCACTCTATTCCATCTTCCATTACTTTGCCAATTCCTCTAATCTGTCTGCCCTTCAGTAGACTCTCCGCTTCCTCAACATTACCTGCCCTCCATCTATTTTGGAATTGTCTGCAAACATCAGCACAAAACCATTAATTATGTCACCCAAATCACTGACCAATACATAAAAGGAGGTGATCCAGCAGTCGGCAGATTCAGTCACACCTGGGTTCATCCACCTGACCTGTCAACCTTCATACACTGAAGCAAGTGCAGTTTAAACCAATTGTCTTTCCTTTCCATTGTCTGTGCTCCGGTCTATCCTGTTCACTAAGTTTACTGTCATTGGCAAATGTATTATCTCCTGCTCAGGGTCACAATCACCGCCACTTCCATTTACACTATTCTGAGCATCACTGGCAAATATTCAGGATATTAGGCCCTCTCCAGTTCAGGAGCAATCAATCTCTTGTGTGCAAGTTTCCCTACCACAAAATAAATTGCAGTGATCAAAGAACTTCAATCTTGCCCCTTGCCTCCTCCCCTCAGTCAAATACTCATTTGAATCATAATTATATTTCTATCCTCTCAAGTATTTGTCACAGCGTGTAATCCAGACATTACCATTTTTGAAGTTGTGCTTTTTAAGTTCTTTCCTAATTCCCCCTATTCACTGTGTACAAGCTCAACCCTCTTTTTACCAAGTTATATGCAGTACGAGCACTTGAGAATTTTCTGCAGCCGACCGGACTCGTTCCTGATCCTGGTATTCAAGAGGAAATACATCGTCCTGACATCTGTTTTACAGCCACAGAATATTGAATCCTCTCTCAAATACTGTCCAGACTAATCCCGTCCTCCTCTACTCGCCATCTGAGACACTGTGAGTGCCAGCAGCCTGGCTGATGCTGGTGTGCCCTGAGAGGTCATTCCACACCCGTATTCAAAACCTGTACTTGTTGTGAGGGGAGCAGCCACTGGGACCCTGCACTGTGCGACTCTTTCTCTTGTCTCTCTTGGAGGTCACTAAACTTAACAGCATCCCTCACGTTAGTAGTGACCATCTCACTAAAGGATCTGGTCTCACTGTTCTAGATGAGCCGAGCTACAGCTGGTGCATGTCTCTCATGTGAATTTACAGGGGAGACTGACCGACTACCTGATCTACCACATCCTGAGCAGAGCATATCACTGGCATTACTGTCATTTCTTGCTACTCCAACAGGGAGAGAGACTCTGGAAAAAAAAATCCAAAATTTTATGGCCTAGAGTACACTACCTGATATGCCATTCATCTGCCCACATTTCCAGCTGGTCTACGTTCTGCGAATCCTTTGGCAATCTTCCTCAATATCGACAACTGCAACAAATTTTGCGTCACATATGTACTTTCCTGGTTTGTCACTAAAGCCCTTGTTAGATGAGCGAACAATATTGGCTCGTCTGCAGTTCTCTGTGTAATGAAAAATACACAAAAATATCTCTGTGAAAGCCCCAGCCATCTGCAATCTTGCCTCATTCGGTGAATAACCTGGAATGAATTCTATCTAGTCCTGGTGAGTTATCCAGCTTTGTGTTCTTTGAGAGGCCCAATGCTCCCAGCAACTTCTCAGCAATATGCGTGGAATATCATTATATCCTTCCTGATGTTTATTTGTCCCATCACCTTGTCGTTGGCGAATACTGACGTGAAATATTCATTTGATGATTTGGTCACTTATTTCGGCTCCAGACATACTTTCACTCCTCTATCACTGAGTTGTCTGCATTCCTGCTTTCGCTGCAGTGCCCCTTCTGTTATAAATGTATGTACAAGCTATTCCCTCCAGGCCTGCTCAGCAAAATCATTTCCTTTCCCTATCATCATTCAGCACTGCAGGTTAGCTGATTAATTTGCATATTGCTGCATATTCATCGAAGGCATTGTCTAATTTCCACTTTCTAAACTTTCCTTATCCTTCCTTTTCATTTTTGACTCCATTTCCAACATCTCTGATCATGCAATGCTTTTTAGATCTGGATTCTTGTCTATCTCCCTCACATAAACCATTTGAATTTTCCCCCTCCCCCTCCCCCTCCCCCTCCCCCTCCCACTTTTAAATCTCTTACTAGCTCCTCCTTCAGTTAGCCCTGACGAAGTGTCTCGGCCTGAAACGTCGACTGTACCTCTTCCTAGAGATGCTGCCTGGCCTGCTGCGTACACCAGCAACTTTGATGTGGGTTGCTTGAATTTTGAGCCACTCAGCTTTAAATAACACTCACAGATCAGGTGTGAGTTACATCTGCACCCGGTCTCTGCTGTCCCAAGGTCCTGCCTAACGTAGTTCTCATTAGCTTGCAACATCCACAGAATACTGGAAAAACTCAACATCTATGTAAAATAGTAAACTGTCAACATTTCTGTCTGAGGTCCTTTAACAAGACTGGAAAAAAAGTAGATGCGAGGTCAGGATAAGAAGATGGTGTCATGGTCCGGATCGGTGTCCCTTTAAATTTACCTTGTTTATGTTACAATCCGGACCGTTGATTCCCTGTTTTCCCGTGTCCCTCGACTTTGGTGATTAGAGGCAATTAAGGCTCGGCTGACCCGGTAGTTTCTAGTCTCCGGCTTTCAGCCGTTCGGGGCGGGAGCGTCTGCAAAGTCATCTAAGGTACGGTGTGCTGATGTCATCTGGCCGGAGCAAGCCTCGTCTCTGCCCGAAGCGAGTGCCGGTAATTCACCTCTCCTCACCGGAGCAACCCTGTCCAGTTACCTCGCCAAAGTGAGCCTGCAAAGTTTCCTCACCGAGGTGGGTCCGTCAGTTAACCCTCCGGAGGAATCAAGAACCGCTGTCTACTGTTCCCGGGCCAAGTCGTGAGCTCGCCACTACCCGGAGGCTTCAAGTCAAGTCCTGGCTCCGGCGGCATTTAAGCTCCATGTTAAGTCCTGGCTCCGGTGGCATTCAAGCACTAAGTCGAGTCCTGTTCCTGGCGGCATTTTAACACCAAGTCAAGTCCTCACCCGGGCGGCTTCCTAGTTCTGATTCAAGTACTGGTCCTGGCGGTCTATGATTCCTATCCTACCCCCTTGTCTAAATCCCTTCTCTTCCCCTCTCGCCTCTAACCTCTTCTGCAGCCCCGCCTGCATTTCGGTCCAGTTCCATCGCCGGAGCCAGATAGGTACTGTCTGGTGTTCATTCGTGTTGGTCTTGTCTTGTTTTGTCCTCGCCTTCGTGGGGTAAGTCTGGCCGTCTTGTCGTTGCCCCGCGAGGGGACTGGTCTTGTCTTGTCTTGTCTTGTCTTGTCCTCGCCTCCGTGGTGTAAGTCAGGCCGTCTTGCCGTTGCCCCGCGGAGGGTCATGAGTCCCGGCCCTATGTCCTGTACCCAAGGAGGGGTCCCGATTCCGTGTTCTTTGTATGTGTCCATGGTTCCATGTAACTGCTCTCCCGAGACCGAGTCTCTGTGTTCCCATGTTCCTCCTCTCCCTAGCCTATGTCATGTGCATGCCTGGTTCTGGGGTCCGAGCCCGAGGCAAGACCCAGGTACTGGGTCCTTGCCCAGTCTCGGGCTCGGAGTCCATACCCTAGTGTCTTAATTTCTCCTCAAGTTCTGGGAGCCGATTCCGAGTCCTAGCCCAGACTCTTGGTCCCAGCCTAGTCGCAGTCCTCATTCCTTGTCAAGTTCGCTACTCCTACCCTGCCTAGCTCTGCTGATATCGAACAGTAAACTAAATTTAATTAACCTCACAAGATGTGTCTTGCATTTCGGTCCACCCTTGCTCCATATGCCCCCGCCATTGTGACACACGGTGGAAGGTGAGCATGAAGGACAAGGTGGTAGGTGATCATTGACTTGCTCTTCGTTAAGCAAATTCCCCCAAAATTGTGCCCTTCTTTGAGGATGAATGTTATCAAAATGGTCTCCACTGAAATTCATCAATTGCAAGGGTCTTGCCCCAGTGGAAGGTTTTTTTAATAGTCTCTCAAGCATCTGCCTTTACCACCATCCCTAGCAGTAAACTCCACACATTTTCTGTGTTTAAAGATTAACTTCCGACATCCCCACCCCCCTCACTTTTCTCCAATCACCTTTGAATTATGTGTCCTTGTGTAAGCGACTTCGACTTTGGGAAACATTCCCTGGATTTTTTTAGACCTTTCTTTAGATTATGAGGACACGCAGTCCTCTTTTATTGTCATTTAGTAATGCATGGATTAAGAAACGATACCATGTATTCCTCCGGAATGATATTACAGAAACACGAGATAAACCAAGACTAAACAAGCTAACAAAACACAAAATTATACATATAGTCACAACAGTGCAAATCAATGCCATAATTTGCTGAAGAACAGACCATGGGCACGTAAAATCTCTCGGACGTCCCATCATCTGACGCAGACGGTTGAATGGAGAAACACCCGTCAATGAGGTTCCAGCGCCGATGCAGCATCCTGGAAAGCATCCCGACCACAGTCCGACTCTGAGTCCGTCCGAAAACTTCCAGCCTCCGACCAGCCCTCCGACACCGATCAGCGAGGACCATCTCTGCCGAGCGCTTCGACCCTGACCCCGGCCCCGACAACAGGCAATAGGCCAAGCCGAGGATTTAGGGCCTTCCCCTCCGGAGAATCTCGATTGCACAATAGCAGCGGCAGGGAAGCAGGCATTTCAGAATTTTCTCCAAATGTTCCTCCGTGCTTCTTCACGTCTGTCTCCATCAAATCAGGATTGTGCACGGCATCCTACTTCACAAGTACTATATCATTCGGTGCGGCTGCGTGCACTGCGTCTCGCCGCCATCTTCTCCTCCCCTCATTTGTTATAAGTGTCACCTCATTTGAAGTTTCCTGTCATTTTGTGTCTCTCCATCAATTCTCCTTTCATCCTGCTTACTGCCAAATTGAAAAGCCATATCTTAATCCACCTATCCTCTGTGAATATTTTCTGTGAAGTTTAATGTTCAAAGTATTTGTTTTGTCAAAGTACAGATGCTAGCTTGTATATTTTGTTGCGGGCATGCACAGTAAATACAAAGAAATCAATGAAAATCTGCTCACATCAAAGACTGGTAAAACACCGATGTAGAAAAGACAACAAAGAGAACAAATTGTGCAAGTAAACAAAAAACAAAAGAAATCAAAATGATAATAAATTTGCATTAACTATCCAGAACATGAGCTGTAGACTCCCTGAATGTGAGTCGTTGTTGCGCTGAGTGACGTTATCCCCTCTGCTTCCAAAGCCTCATCGTTGAGGGGTAATAGCTTTTTCTGAACCTGGTGCTGTGCGACATGGGGCTCCTGTAACTCCTTGATGGCAGCATGGAGAAGAGAGCATCGCCCGGATGATGGAGTCCTTGATGAATGATGCTGCTCACCTGTAACAGGTCTCCCTGTAGATGTGTTCAGTAGCAAAGTCGGCTTAACCTGTGATGGACTGGCTGCATCCACCAGTTTTAAATTGTTGTTGCATTCAAGGGCATTCGTGCTTCTAACTCAGACCAGTCAGGCTATTCGCCACCAGAGATTCAGAGAACATTATCAAAGATTTAGATCACATGCTAAATCTGCACAAACCGACAGCGTAAAGGCTCTAAATGCTGGCAAGTATTTCCATGATGCCAACAAATTCCGCTCCTCAGAGCCTCTACACTGAGACAATGTCAGCCAATGTTGGGGAAATTACAGTCACTCACTACTCTTTTGCTTTTACTACTTCTCAGAACCTGCCTACATATCTGTTCCTCTTTCTGCTGCTGGCATTTCAAAAGTCTTTAGAAATTGAAGCACACATCATTCAGACTTCTCCTTTGTCAACTCTCTGTTACATCCTCAGAGATGTCCGGTGGGATTAAGGGGATAGATACTGTCCATGAATTAAAGTCTATTATCACGGTTGTACAGTTCTCTGTCCTTGAAGTGCTGTGGTTGTTCTAGAGTTTAACGGTAGTGTACAGTGCTGGGTAGGTACAGTACCTGTGCTCATTTCACAATGTTGTGAATTTTCTTGTTCTGTGTCCCGGTAGTGAAGGTCCAGATATTGTAAATTTCACTGTCCCTATAGTCAAATGTTGACTTTGCTTGAGCAGTCACATATCCAGGGCATGCTTATACCAGAGACAAGCCATTCCGTTTCCTTGCAGTACGGGCCAGATGTTGTTAATATCTCTGTTCTTACAGTACGGTGCCGGTAGTTTAAACATCATATTTAACTGCATGTGGTCTGTGTCTCCCAATGTACTAAATTCCCCCAAAGGACTTACCCATCTAAATGGTCTGATAGACCCAACAGCACCTCCTCTTTAGTATCAACAAGCCAGAGAATTTCACTTTACCTCCTTTCTCATCACGCTTTCCTCCCGGTCCTTTTCCTTAGTGAACACCAGCATTTATTTTCTACCTCGCATGCTAACTCTGGCTCCAGGCATACAATCCCAGCTTCGTCCTAGGGTGGTCCTGTCCTCTCCCCACTATACTGTTGTTTTCTGTGTAAGCATAAAATGCCTTGCTATTCTCATTGATCCTGCTGAATGAGGACATTTGCTTCTAACGCTTCACTCTCCTGATTCACTGTGTGATTTGTTTCTTGGTTCCTGTATGTTCCTCCAAGTCCTTGTACAATTTCTTCTTTCTGGTCCTTACATATGACTACGCTTACATTTGTATACAAATACAATATTTTTCATCACCTGAAAGTTCAGAAAGCCCCAGTCCATCTCTACTCTCCTCATTGGGACAGGGAACTAGTAAATTCTGATCGGCAGGTGTACGTGATTCTCACAATTCAGACATCAGGAAACAGCTGCTCCATCCAGTAACAACCAATACCATCATCTCCCAGACAACTCTCCATAACACCTGTCCAATTCTTTCACAAATTTACAATTATCACCTGCAAGTTCAACCATATTCTTATCAATAACCATCTGAAACAAACCAGAATTAAATATTTCCCAATTAAACGTCAATCATCTTGCTAGGTTCATTTCCAATTACCATACCATATATTTCTCCCTCCCTGTTGTACCATTTACATACTGCTTCTCGAATCCTTACTGAACACACCAAACAAATAATGTCCCAGCCGAACAAAGCTACTTACTGACTCTGTAGGTCTGGATCCCAACAACCCCTCCACATGCCACGTGATAAAAATCTTCAGGCTGGCTCCAGCAAGCTTCCCTATGAGAATATTATTTCCTCTTCACTGTAACCTGTCCCTGTTGCACTAGTCCCACTTATCCTGAAAGAGAGCACAATGATCTGGGTTCCTGATGCCCTCCCTCCTGCACCAAATTATCAGCCACACATTTAAGTATACCAACTTACCATATCTTACCTCGCAAGCAAGTGGCACCTGAAATCACCACCCGAGAGGTCTTATTTCCTTACTTTCTGCCCTACTCCTTAAATTCGCTTTGCAGGACCTTGTCTCTCTGTTGTTAGTTCTAATAAGGAACATGACCGCTGGCTGTTCATCCAGCCCATTCAAAATGGACCGTACTTTCTGAGAGAGATCCTTGGCCATGGCATGACTGGGGTAACGCATCACCCTGCAATCTCACTCATTTCCGCACATACGCCTGTCTGTGCCCCCAATGAAGTATTTGCTACATGTGATTCATACCTTTCCATCCACGTGTATGTATGTGCTTTTTTAATAGCCTGTTTGTAACCAACATTGTTTGAAAATTCATTCATTGTATTTTTTCTTTGATTCAGCACAATTTAATTATGCATTTGCAAACAAAGCAGACAGCACACATTTTGAAGCCACATAATTTTTTGAACTCATAGGATTTTAATAATGAACGAAATAAACTGGTGTATACAGTAGTAGCTGTACATAATTCAAAATAATACTTATCATCCACAAAAACAAGCCAATCTTTGTGAAAGAGTAGAATCAGAGATCCGGCTATGTCACACAGCCTGTTTTCTATCTATCTATCTATCTATCCATCTCTCCTTTTCACTCTTCCTCTCCCCCTCCCTCTCTTTCTCTCTCTCTCTCTCCCTCTGTCTCCCTCACGACGTCTTAGTCGCCTCACTATCTCTTTCTCCCTCCCTCTCTCTCTGTCTATCTCTCTCTCTCTCTCTCCCTCTCTCTCACCTTGCATCCCTTTTCGTCTCCCCCTCTGTCTCTGTCTCTGTTTCTGTCTCTTTCTTTCTCTACCTCCTTCTCCCACTCCCCCTCCCTCCATCTCCCTCTCTCTCTCTCCCCCACGTGTCCTTCACGATATATGAGTCGCTTCACTATCTCCCTCTCCCTCGCTCTCTCCCTGCCTCCCTCTCCCTCTGCCCCGCTCTCTCTGTCTCTGTTTCTGTTTCTTTCTCTCTTTGTCTCCTTCTCCCATTCCCCCTCCCTCCATCTCCCTCTCTCTCTCTCTCTCCCCCACGTGTCCTTTACGATATATGAGTCGCTTCACTATCTCCCTCTCCCTCTCTCTCTCCCTGCCTCACTTTCCCTTTCCCCCGCTCTCTCTGTCTCTGTTTCTGTTTCTTTCTCTCTTTGTCTCCCTCTCCCATTCCCCCTCCCTCTATCGCCCCTCTCTCTCCCCCCGTCTCCTTCACGATGTATGTCACTTCACTATCCCCCTCTCCCTCTCTCTCTCCCTGCCTCCCTTTCCCTCTCCCCCGCTCTCTCTGTCTCTGTTTCTGTCTCTTTCTCTTTGTCTCCCTCTCCATCTCTCTCCCCCACGTCTCCCTCGCGATTTCTGAATCGCTTTACTATCTCGCAGCCTCTCTCATTCTATTCTCTCTCTCTCCCACACGTCCATTCCCTCGCGCTCACTCTCGCGACATCTTCCTCGTGTCCTATCCCTCGCGCGCTCTCCTTCACGTGCTCTCCTTCGCGCCCCCCTTGCGCCAATTCCCTCGTGCGCTCTCCCCCCACCACAATGTCTCCTCTTGTTGCTCTCCCTCGCGCCCACCATCGCCCGCACCCTCTCCCTCACGCGCTCTACATCACACTCAGTCTAGCGTCATCTCCATGGCACCTCTCCCTCACAGGCGGCCTTAACTGTGTTTCACCCGTTTCAACTAAAGCGGACCCAGCCGTCCCAGGGGCCCCCGACTGACATGCAAAAGGTCAATGCATAGCTATCAGACGCAACAATATTCTCCTGCTATTGCCAGCCGAACCACCAGTGGACGCTCTCTGACTGCCATCTGAGAAAATACATTAAAATATTTACTTCACTTGTAAACATTGCTCCTAGCAAAGAAAGATACTTTTCAATGAGAGGAAAATGAAACGTTCTTATCCTAGTGGTGCTGGAAAACGGAAAATATTAGACAACAAAACAAAACGTCTAAATAGTCTCCAAAAATTTGCATTCTTCTTTGGTCCAGCATCTGTAAAAGTTCCGCTGACTGCAATTGCTGCTGCACCATCGTCACAGCATGGACCTGCAGTGCCAAGTGACAGTGTAAGCGGTACAGAAGATGTTGATAATCAGAACATTGAAAATGAGAAGAACACTTCTACTCAAACAGATGGTGATAGTGATGACCAGACTTTGTTTGATGAACAAGCACCACAGCATGATGACAGTCCTACAACTGAGACGGGTGAGGGAGATGCCGCCACCAGCACACCAGACAGAGAGAAAGCCCCACTAACATTCACAGAGACCGAGCCGGCACGTTGGGCCAACGCATATTACCAGTGACCAACAGATCGACATTGTTAGGAGAGGTCCCGTTCAGTTAGAGGACATTAACTTTCCAGAGAGCCATTCACGCCGTCATTTTACCAAGGACAGATATCTTATGAAGATGAAAACAGGAGGAACCATTCGCAGGTATACTCAGTGTACTCAGAATCATCTGATTCAATATTCTGTATCTGTTGTACCCTATTTGGCAAGTGAAATCACAGTCTCGCTTGCGGAGGTTTCAGAGTGTGGGAACGACTCACTATCATACTCCAGGATCATGTGAAGTCAAATGCGCACCGTGCCAACATGGATAGCTGGCGAAAGCTGGAAACGCGCTTAAGACACACACAGTGCCATTGACAACACGTACCAAGAAATGTAAATGCTGGAAAAAAAAAACACTGGAATGATGTCATAAAGAGGTTCATTGCCATAGTCTGTCACCTTGCAGAACGAAACCTTGCTTTCCGTGGCCACAATTTCACCCTACATGAACCACATAAAGGGAAATTTCTCGGTCTGATGGAGCTGCTTGCCGAGTTCGACACAGCGATGAGCGAACATGTCAGATGAGCAGAGAACAAAAGAGATTGCTGACCACGACATGGGGAAATCCATACAAAATGAGTTAATCACACTTGTTGGAGACAAGACACTGGAAGCGGTAACAGAGAGAGTAAAACAATCATGTTACTAGTCGGTGACAATGGACTGCACCACTGACGCTGCACACATAGAGCAGCTCTCGGTGACACTGCGCATTGTCACATGCCAAGCAAATGTCGGAGCTACTGTTAGCGAGCATTTTGTTGGTTTCTTACCAGTGTTTGACACAACATGTGAAGGCCTAACCGACGTTTTCTTAACGCATATGGAGAAGTTAGGATTAGATATCTCAAAATGCAGGGGGCAGGCACATGATAACGGGAATAATATGCGGGGGAAAATAGCGGCTTCAGAAGAGAGTACTAGATATTAACAAAAAAGCACTGTTCATGCCATATGCGTCAGCCACAGCCTAAACCTAGTCATTGCCGATGCTGCAAAATCAACTGTGGAGTCTGTGAGCTTCCTGGGGTGCTGTAACGTCTATACACACTATTCAGCTCATCGACACAGAGATGGGTGCTTTTCAAGGAGAACGTGCCAAAGATGATCCTCAAGGCCATATCCAACACGTGATGGGAGCGCCGCGTGGAAAGTGTGAAAGTTCTGCGCTACCAGCTTCTCGATGGTGGCAATGTACTCCTGTCACTGATTGAACATGCCACACAGAAAGGTGACAGTGAAACCACATCTGCAGCCAGAGGCCTAGAACAGGAAATCATGTCATGGAAATTCCTGCTGACGGTTACCATCTGGTACAATGTTTTAAACGAGGTGAATCGTGTCAGCAAGCTGATCCAGAGCCCACAAGTGGGAATCGATGTGCTACAGCGAGAGGTGGAATATGTTCTGAAATTTCTCAAGGAATACAGAGAGAACGGCCTTTGATCCGCCCAAACAGAAGCCAGAGACATAGCTGATGAGATCAGGATGCCAATGGTCTTTCCTACTGCACGAATTAGAAAACCGAAACGCCAGTTCCAGTACGAATCCCAAAGCGCAGATCCTTCCCTGACAGTGGCACAAGAGGAAAGGTACAAGAGAGAAGTTTCCCTTCCACTAGTGGACTCTGCCATCACAGGCATTAGTGAGAGCTTCAATCTAATGGAGTCTTTTTACGGTCTGTTTGGCTTTATTTATGGAAGAGAGGAAATGAAAAAAAAAACAAAGTCGCACACAGAAAGACAGCTGCGTAAACAGTGAGAGGACACTTGGTGATGTGGATGCTGAGGACCTTCTGTGCGAGGTTTCGGCTGCTGTCAGGGCCGAGCCGGCAAAAGAAACCACTGGCCTGCAGATTCTGACCTACATTTACAGCAACAATCTAGTTGAACTGTATCCTAGCCTGGCCATTGCTCTTAGACACATGCTGACAGTACCTGTGACTGTAGCGAGTGGAGAGAGAAGTTGTTTGAGGCTAAAGCTCATCAAAACGCATCCGAGGACAACCATCCTCCAGGAGCGTCTGTCAGCTCTTGCTCAGATGTCAATTGAGCATGAAATACCAAGATCGCTGGACAAAGATGAACTCATTAAAGCATTCTCAGCACTCAAGCACAGGAGGGTGGTAAAGTTCTGGAGATAAGTCTTTTAACACATTTTTTTGCAAAAATAAAGTTTATAATTAAAATAATAAAATAAACCACGTATTTCACTCAAAATATGTATAGGCGATTAGGAGGCGTTTCCACAAATCGTAATTTCTCTCTCCCGCTTACATCCCCTCTCTCTCTCACTCTCCTCCTGTTCGCTTTCCAGGCCACACCTCAGCTGTCCGTGGTGCTGAAAGAGCGCGAGACGCAGTTTGTTGTAAACTTCCAGTAGTTAACTTTCAGACACTGTTCATTGAATAAATAAATTGTGAATTTTCATTAAATATGACATTTATTTTTTTTAATTAATTTAATTAGAGGGAAATTGCTTAAGCTGTTCTGATGTCAGCTGATACTTAACACATAGTGCCATTCGATACAGACTAGTTGCTGAAAAGGGCGAGACTTCCCACTCCAAAGCAAAAAATGTCATTGTTTCATTTTTTAATTAAGAGAATTGTTTGGATTATGTTGAGCTGTCTGTCTATTATGCTGAAAGTGCATATAATGTATCAACGTTTAAGTCCGAAATTATAGCATTATTGATGCAAATCAACTTGAATATTCGTTTTTTTTTTCTTTGCTGTTTTTGGTGGGGAGAAAGGGGGTAGGGCCCCATCTTAACTCTTGAAACGGGCCCCCAGATGCTTAAGGCCGTCTATGCTCTCGCGCTCACCCTCAAGCCAACTGCTTCGCGCCCTTAACCTCGCGCACTCTCCCTCACGTGCTCTCCCTCGCGCACTCTGCCTCACGCCAAATCCCACAAGCCCACATTCTCGCGATGTCCTATTCGCTCTCTCCTTCGCGCCCTCAACCCTCGTGCTCACTCCTTCACGATGTCTCATTCGCTCTCACCTCCGTCTCTCTCGCTCTGTCTCTCTCTCTGCCTCTCTCTCTCTCTCACTCTCTGCCTCTCTCTCTCTGTCTCTCTCTCTGTCTCCCCTCGCGATGACTCATTCGCTCTCTCTTTCGCGCCCTCTATCTCTCTATCTCTCGCCAGACCGACAAGTAATGGTACGTAACGGTACTTTGTCTTCAATAGCAAAACAGGAAAATTCTCTTACAAGAAGATTGTTCAAGATGGCAGTGAAAGAAGGTAAAGGAAAGGACGGATTTTGACGGGAGCAGGAGTGGCTGATACAGACCGAAATATTCTCCAAGATCAGGCAGATTTGTCAGAATCGGGTCGGCTCAAGATTCAATTAAGCAGGCGGGATGTGAGATGCAAAGGGGATTTCTCTGGAATGGTGAGGCCAGCGATGCTGTCGGGATCAGCTGTAAACAGCTGTTTTGTAACTCGAAGGCAATACACACACAATGGAAAAGAGTAAACACTTGACAGGAATCTGAAGAAGGGTTTCTGCTCGAAACGTCAACAATTTACACCTTTCCATATATACTGCCAGACCTGCTGAGTTCCTCCAACATTTTGTGTGAGGAAAAGGTTAAGCAGTCGACGTTCCTGGCCGAGACACTTCATCACGATCTGATTGTGTGTGTGCGTGTTGTTTTGTACTTCGAGCGAATGCAGATTTTCTCGTGTTTGTTTTCAAACTCTATTCATCACATTATTTCCATTTACCCACAAGGGAGGGGAGAATAGGGAGCCTGAAGGCAGCTCAATTGCAATACTTCACAGCATTTATTTCTAATGTTTCATGAGTTTCAAAATCCGATTCAGTGGGTATTTCACCGCATTCTTCAGTTCCCCTCGGAACTTGCTTTGAGTCAGGGCGTAAATACACGTGTTAGTGCAGGAACTGAGAACCTGCAGCATTTCCGCTGTGTGTTGTGTGATGTAATCGGGATCCGTGACAGAATAAACAAAACTCATTGAAATCCGTTTATAGGTAGAAAATATCACCTGTGTTATCCACAACACTATGAAACTACCAGTGATGCTGAAAAGTAAAACGATGGATTTGCGTCGGTTCTCCATCTCCCGGTCCTTGTCATTCTCTCCACTCTTTTGTCCCCGGAGCCCCCTGCGGGTTCGACTGGCCGCTAGAATCCGCTTCACAGTCAGAATATTGAATAGTAACATCAGACAGAATGGGAAACAAGGGGTTAAAATGAGGTCAAACATTTCAAATGTCGCCCATGAGGGAGAGTTTTTGTAGCTCGGTGTCAGATCACAATACCAGGGGACACCATCAATTATTTCACCAGGCTCGTACACAAAGCCCCAGGGGACAGTCTCCAAAAAGGCCAGCACACTCACTGTCCCGATAACCACAGCCGCCGTTCTCTCGGTGCAATATTTTGTTTTCAGCTTCTCACAGCAAATAGCCACAAATCGATCGATGGTGAAAGCGACAGTCAGCCAGACGGAGGTCACAGTGCTCGCATAAATCAACCATCCACAAAGTCGGCATACAGGAGTGATGAAGAGGAATGATTGGGGAAAATAAATCAGAGCAGTCCACCCCAGCAGCGGATCCGAGATAACGACCAGGAGATCGGCCGCTGCCATTCCCACCAGGTAGCGAGTGACACATTTGGAGAGCCCGCACTTTCCCCGGGACAGGATCACAATCGCCGCCAAGTTCGCTGGAAGAGAGACAGGGAACAGCAAGTTGAGAAAATACTGAGCAGAAGCCGATGCTGCAGCTTGAGGGGATCCTGTAATATTTCCACTTTATTGTTACATTTAGCGGTGGGAGGGTCGAGAGAGGGCGCAGAGCGGCGGGACAGAGAATGAGTTTACACAGTAAAATAAATTCAATATGATCTGAATACGGATTCCTTACTGATAAGCGGAATGTGAAGTGGCAGCGGAAAACTAAAACTGGGTATCTACCTCCTGAGAGTCAATACTGGATGGAACATTTTCTACTGACGCCTTCCGCGTCTCGCCTGGATGAAATGAATAAATCCGGACCCTGATGGCGGCATTCTTCCATTAGACAATCATCAACTTCTATAGCGATTCCTGTCAGCGACAGAACTGCCGAAGGACGGAACAAGCACAGGAAATGGTGGAAACACTCACCCAGGTAAAACAGAATATGTGGACAAACAGTTAATATATCTGTCCTCAGAACTGTTCTCAGAGACACCCCTGACACGAGTGTTAACTGGTTTCTCTTTCCATACAAGCTGCTTAGGGCTAAGTGTTTCCAGCATTCCCCAAGTTTATTTCCTATTCCAGCATTTGCCACCTCACTGACTTCAGATCAGAACATTGACTGATTCCAACAGATAACAGCGATGTCTGACACAACCTCATAGTCAGACATGACGCCTCCCGCTGAATCCATCACAGAGAAACAGGGGACAGTATTTCAACGTCGAGCAGCAAACTCGGTGCCGTAGTCAGATGTCTGTTACAGAGTCAGATGTAGATATAATAGAATAAATTTTACAGTATTGATAACGATGAAGCACCATATCTTATTAATTGGCTTAGCAGCTACTTCTTGCTGCTTTGCATACAGTCCTATTTTAGACATTTATTAAAAATCCACAACAGTTTTGTCTTACAACACGGAACTCCTCACATTTGCTAAAGTGTTACTACCAGTCGATGCTTTATTGTTGTACCTAACTCTGAAAACAGCTCACATAAAAATGCAGACAATCAATTGATGAATCACCCTTATAACACAATTTTTGCGAATGCAGTGCAGCTACCACAAGACCAAAAGAACAGAGAGAAGAACATCCCCTTGTTGATCATAAACTGCTGCCTGACCCACTCGGTCCCACAGAAATCGGCCGATTCGCTGAATTCCTGCAGATGTTTGTTTTTAGATCCAAATCCCAGCACCTATAGTCCCGGTGTTTCCACTCCATTCTTGAAATGCCGAATACCGGGACTGGAATGTGAGAGTTTAAACCAGCGGCAGAATCAATCACAACATTGGAATGAAACTTCAACATCCGCCCACGACAGCTGACACTGCGGCTTACCAGGAATTCCAAAGGCAGAAATAAAAGGAAAGTAAACGTCTTCTATCCGCCAGATGACTGGATACACCATTTCAGTGAGAATCTGTGATTTTTGTTGCTCCTGTATTCACAGCTCCAGCAGACAGCTGATGCATTCATAGCCGCCCTGATTTATACAGAGGATCTGTCTCCAGAGATACGGTTGTACACCTCACTAACTTGCTCAGTTACAGTTGTTTGAACAAACACTTCGATTCAATACCATTGTCTCTGGTGTAAATATTGGAGCGACTGGGGACAAATACATCAACACTCTTTGGCATTACCTCAGCAGTACCTCTGGTGGAAATAAACCAATAGATTTAATTTCAAAGACTGAGCTTTGTCACGGAGCAGCTACATTTACAGTTTTCATCTTTTTGTTAGCCAATTATTCATCTCTAAACGGAGACCGGCGACACTGCCCGATCCCTACCTCTGTCCCTGCAGGTTTCCATTTTGGACTGTCCTTCAGTCCATCAGCTTCTTCCTGGTGACACGCACACTCACTCACTCACACACACTGACTTTCACACACACACGAACAAACACATAAGAAACAATTGTACAATTGTGTTTCTATGTTATAGTGACTGTCCTATTGTACGTTCCATTTATTATTAATTAGTATAAATTGCACATTGCACATTTAGACATAGACGTAACACAAAGATTTTTACTCCTCATGTATATGAAGGATGTAATTGATAAGGTCAACACATTTCAAAATATACAAAGACAAATTCGGACAAAGATACAACAGAGAAACCGAGATTAGCATGGAACCGGTCAAATGAGCACGATGCTAATGTACATACACGAGAAAATCTGCCGATGCTGGAAATCCAAGGCAACACAATTAACTCTACTGATTCCTCCAGCATTTTGTGTGATGTAACAGTGTTTAATGGGCATCTCAAATTTCGTCAAAGGACAAAAGAAATTGAGAAGAAATATTTCAATCTGCAAAGGAAGAGGCAAATCAGCTGCAGGAATAAAAACAGTACTCAAAATAGGCAGATGAATGGATGCTGGAGATAAAACTGCGTAGATTGTATAAACACGGGAAAATCTGCAAATGCTGGAAATCCAAGTTCCTCCAGCATTTTGTGTGTGACGTTGCTGATCTAATAGTCTTTAATGAGCATCTAAAATGTCAAAAGGAATTGAGAAATATTTCAGTCGGCAAAATAATGAGCAACACACATAAAAATTGCTGGTGAATGCATCAGGCCAGACAGCATCTATAGGAAGATGTACAGTCGACATTTCGGGCCGAGATGCAGCAGGCCAGGCAGCATCTATAGGAAGATGTACAGTCGACATTTCGAGACTAACGAAATGAAGAGATAGTAAGAGATTTGGAAGTGGGGGTCCCATGATGTTCCTCATGTATCTTCTAGTATCTGCTACAGTGTGAGAGTGTGGGGTTCATTCTGTACCAGTCAATTTCTGGTACAGTGTGAAAGTGTGAGGTTCATTCTGTACCTGTCAAATCACTCTGTAAAGAATTTGTTCTTTTTGTTAGTCTGAAATCTCCCATTAACCAGTCTACATGTGTTGCCCCGTTTCCTTGTTGATGGGCTAATTTTGAAGTAGCAGATCGCAACGACCTTACCTCTACCTTTAATGATTCTGAACACTTCTCTCGCGTCTCCTCTCATTCTCTGTCAACTTAGGCCAAATAGATTTAATTATCTTTATCTTACTGCATAGCTCATACCCTTCAGTCCTGCAATGAGTTTAGTTGCCTTTCTGTGAACACTTTCCAGTGCCTTGACATTCCTCCAAAATATGGAGATCAAAATTGTACACAGTACTCAAGGCGTGGCCTCACAAGTGCATTATACAGCTTAAGGAGAAGGTCTCTTTAAACGTCTCCAGCTGTGAACTCCTCTGAGCACATTGTATAGCCCAACATTTTATTAGCCTTCCTAATTGCTTCAGTGCATTGCCTAGATGTTGATAGTGATGTCTTCCAGAACACCCAAAACCCTCCCATACAATGCACTTTCTTACTCAAGAACACCATTGTATATTTATATCTGATATTTCTACTTTCTGTATGTAATAATTTACATTTATTTGTATTGAATTTCATCTTCCATTCATCTGCCCACATCAGAATTTTGTTTAGATCAACCTGGGTTGATTCTGCTGCCTGAATTTTATCAGCCCATCTCTCTAATATGATGTCATCTGCAAACTTAACTGGTTTACTTGAAGCGGCCACAAAACTTATTCTTGTAGAACACCACTTTGAACATTTTCCAGCTGTGAACATGATCCTCTCACTATAACTTATTGTTTTCTCTTTTTGAGCCAGTTCTCCACAAATTCTCATACCATACCCTGGATCTCTACATCCTGTAATTTGATTATTAATCTCTTGTGGGCACCTTGCAAAAAGCCTTCTGAAAATCCAAGTAACTTTTTACCTCTTTAGCTCTTAGTAAGCTTTTACCTCTCTATAAATTTTACTTACCTCTTCATAGAGTTGCAACATATTTGTAAAACGTGATTTACCCTTTCTGAACCCACGCTAACTTTCTGATAACATAAGACCATAAAACCATAAGACATAGCAGGAGTAGGGCATTTGGCCCATTGTGTCATGTAATCATGGCTGATTCTCTTTTTCTCCTTCTCAACCCCATTTCTCGGCCTTCTTCCTATATCCTTTAATGTCACGTCCAATCAAGATCCTGTCAATCTCTGCATTAAATGCACACAGCGACCTGGCATCCACAGCTGCACGGGGCAGTAAATTCCACATATTCACCACCTTCTGGCTAAAGAAATGTCTCCGCATCTCTGTTTTGAATGGACACCTCTAGCTTGAGCCTGTGCCTTCTTGTCCTCGACTCTCCCACCATGGGAACACCCTTTCCACATCTACTCTGTCCAGGCCTTTCAATATTCGAAACATTTCACTGAGATCCTTCCTCATCCTTCTAAATTCCAGTGAGTAAGGACGCAGAGCCGTCAAACGTACTTCGTATGACAACCTTTTCATTCCTGGTATCATCCTTGTGAACCTCCTCTGGACGCTCTCCAATGCCAGTACATCTCTTCTAAGATGAGAAGCCCAAAGTTGTACATAATAATCAAGGTGAGGTTTCGCCAGTGCCTCATAAAGCCTCAGCATCACATCCCTGCTCTTGTATTCTCGACCTCCTGAAATGAATGGTAACATTGCATTTGCCTTCCTCACAACCAACGCAACCTGCAAGTCAAACTTTAGGTTGTTCTTAAATCCTTTGCATCTATGATTTTTGGATTTTTTCCCCGTTTTGAAAATAGTCCGCACATTTATTTCAACTACCAAAGTACATGACCGTGCATTTTCCAACATGATATTTCACCACTTTCCTGCCCATTCTCCTAATCTGTCTAAGTCCTTCTGCGTCCTACCTGTTTCCTCAACACCCGCTGCCCCTCCGCCAATCTTTGTATCATCTGCAGACTTGGCAATA
This sequence comes from Mobula birostris, assembly GCF_030028105.1. Taxonomy (NCBI): domain Eukaryota; kingdom Metazoa; phylum Chordata; class Chondrichthyes; order Myliobatiformes; family Myliobatidae; genus Mobula; species Mobula birostris. Next base: position 127,892 of record NW_027277885.1, read on the forward strand.
AAGCCATCAATTTCATCATCTAAATCATTATATACAGCATAAAAAGAAGTGGTCCCAACACCGACCCCTGCGGATCATCACTAGTCACTGGCAGTCAACCTGACAAGGATCCTGTACTCCCACTAGCTGCATGCCTGTTCTTTTCAGATGATTTTACAACTCGTTCTTTATTAATGTTTCCCTTATCTTACCCACAATACACGTTAGGTTTACTGGTCCACAGTTACAAGGGTCAGTGCAGTCAATCTTCTTACATAGCGGTAAAATGTTAGCCCCTTTCAAGTCCTTCAGGATTTTAACAATGTTCACAGAATTTTGAATAATTCTTGGTTAGGTGTTTGTGTTTTAAATCATAGACTAATTTAGGTACCCTTGCATAAATGTTGTCTGACACTGAGATTTATTAACTTTCAGCCTTTTCACTTTCTAAGATCTCAGAGTCACTTTAAGCAGCTTTATTTTTCTCTACCCTTACTGTCAGATTGCTAACATATTTTCAGGTGAACACTCTAGCAAAATAGAGTTGAGAGTATCCACTATGCCCTTCTCTGCATAATTTAATACCCCACTGCTGTTCCAAATACACCTAATTTCCCACTTAACGTTTCTTTTACGACTAAAGTATTGACAAATTCTCTTGGGATGAATCTTAGCCTTATTAGGAATATCCTTCTCAACCTGTCTTTGGCAATTTCAATTTCCCACTTGACTATAGCTCTCATATTTGCATATGCCCTGTGGTTAAAATGTATTACAGAGGTACTATATTTTATTGTATTCCATATATAGATGTCACCCATGTACACAAGGAACAGTATCCTACACCCAACACACATCAAAGTTGGTGGTGAACGCAGCAGACCAGGCAGCATCTCTAGGAAGAGGTACAGTGGACGTTTCAGGCCGAGACCTTTCGTCAGGACTAGACGAAGTCTAGACCCTTCTAGTCCTGACGAAGTGTCTCGGCCTGAAACGTCGGCTGTCCTTCTTCCTAGACATGCAGCCTGGCGTGCTGCGTTCACCAGCAAATTTCATGTGTGTTGCTTGAATTTCAAACATCTGCAGAATTGCTCGTGTTTGAGTATCCTACATCCAATGCCTGCACCATTCAGCTCGCCTTTGGACTCTGGAAGGTAACCGATGTGGTCACCTTCTATTTGTACCATCAACACTTGGTCTGTGGACCTGATCTTCGTGACCTTCAAAGTCAAGAGCGTAGCAGTTTCTAAACGAGGTTCTCAGACAGTCAGCTTGAGTCCACTAACACTTTTTGGAAACTTTTGCCTGTACCTGATTCTACGAATTTCTTGAGGTTCCAAACAAGACGAAGGAACCCTGGTGGTTCCCCTGTAGCAGGGAAAGTAAAAGTCAGGCAGTGTGGTAGTGACAGGAGACTCAGTAGTTAGTGGGGACAGACAGGAGATACTGTGGCAGCAAAATAAACACAAGGATGTTGTGTTGCCTCCCTGGTGCTGGAGTCCAGAGTGTAGAGGTGCAGCTGCAGGATATTGTCAAGAGGAAGGGTGAAAAGCCAGAGTCCTGGTGCAAATTGGCACCAATGTCATTGTCAGAAACTGAGAAGAGGTCCTACATGCTGAGTGTATCGAATTAGGAAAGAGGCCTCTTTCCTTCTGTCACCCATGTACACAAAGATCAGTAACTTGTGGCCAGTGAACACACCATCTATCTTGCCTTTGATCTCTGGAATGAAACCAGTGCGGACTGCAATAAGGTATAATTGCAGTTCCACTCAGAGCACATCCTCAGACCCAGGACAGCACACAATGGCAATACTGCAATTTGTGAGTGTAATCACACTTACAGCAAAATAACCCAACCAGCCACAATTTGACAACTCCACTGGTCCTGGGATTGCTGAGATTTGCTCCCGGAATCAGGCACTGGCTCTCGCTGCTCTTCATCGTAGACCGAACTTCGCATTCTGACCGTGAAATTGGGCTCTGTCTCTGCAGGACGTAACTATCATTGATATGGCCCTGATCATATCCACAGTAACTGCACTATCTCATACCGCCGTTTTCCTCCTGTCTCCCATGTACACAAAGGACAGTATATTGCTGCCAGTGAACGCACCATCCAACTCGCCTTTGGTCCCTGGAAGGAAACCGATACAGTCACCGACTATTCGCCGGTCAGCACGAGTCCACCGACAATTTTAATAACTTTTGCCTGTACCTGAGACAGACTGAGCTTACAGAGACAGAAAATAGGGTGAAGAGAAGGACTGCCTAGGTAGTAATTTCTGGATTACTGCCGGTGCTATGGGCGAGTGTAGCTAGGAATGGAATTACAGAATAATTGAATGAGTGACTGAGGAGATGGTGCGGGGGTCAGGGTTTCACGCTCGGATCATTGGAATCTTTTACTGGTCAAGGACTGATCTGTAGTACAGGTACAGGTTGCACCTGAACTGGAGGGGAAGTAATATGCTGGCTGGGAGTTCTGCTAATGCTACTCAGAGGGTTTAAACTAGTTTTGCAGGGGACTGGGAATCGGAAAACCAGGTCAGTAAGTGAAGGATTGGACCTGAAGGTAGATATCAGTGAAAGTATGGCCAGGCAAAATCAAATTAACAGGTATTATGAGACATATCGTTTCAATGGTGTGTATTTCACTGTCAGGAATATTATGGATAAAGATGATTAACATAAAACATAGATCAGTACATGGAAGTACAATGTCGTGGGCATCAGAGAGAATTTGCTGAGAGATGGGCAGGGATGCGCAATTAATCTACCAGGCTTTTGAAGTTTTTTGAAAAGATAGACAAGGAGATAAAAGAGGTGTGAGTTGGACTACAATTCTCGGACAATAGTACAGCTGCACTGAGGGGAGATCTAGCGGAGGGTTCAGACGTTGAGTGCATTTGGGTAGACCTCAAGAACAGGAAGGGTGCAATCAAACTAATGGGATTGTACTACTACCTTGTGTTGGGTAATGAGTCTATTCAGGTGACTGCCCCCGCAGTGGGTGAGCAGTTAGCTGACAGAGACCACAGCTCCCTCAGTTTTAAGATAGTTATAGATAAGGATGAGATATTTTTTTTAATTGGAGAAGGGCAAATTGCGAGGGCATTATGCAGGGACTCAGAAGGGTTAATTGGAAATAACCTTTCTTCTGCAAAATCCATATCACACATGAGGAGAGTGTTTAAAGATCAATTGCACAGAGTACAGGAAACGTATATTCCTCTTAGAGGGAAGGACAGGAATGGAAAGAGAAGGGAAACTTGGTTGCCCACAGAAGTTATTAATTTTGTCAATAAGAAGAAGGAAAAGTATGTCAAGTTTTGAAAGTTAGGATCAAATGGAGTGGATGAAGGTTATACAGAATCCAGAAAAGAACTAAAAAAGGAAACTTATGAAACCCAAGAGGGGCCATGAAGAGTCATTGGTAAGTAGAATTAAGGTGAATCCCAAGGTACTCTGTACATACATCAAGATAAGAAGATAACTTGGGAGAGCGGAGGACACCTCAAGGATAAACAGAGAATCATTTGCTTGGATGTGCAGAATATGAGTGAAATACATAATAAGTACCTTGGTTCGGTATTTACCAAAGGGGAACGATGTGGACTCGGAGACAGTGCTGCATTAAAAGATATGTTAGGGAGTTTGGAGGGAAAGGAGGAAGATCCCTGTCTCAGAGGCCAATGTTAAGCTGTCTTTAAAGAGAATGAACTCACGCAAGACGGTAGGTCCGATAGACTACCTTCTAAGACTCTGAAACCTGTGCCAACCAAGTGTCGGGGGTATTCAAGGGCATTTTCAACCTCTCACTGCCATGGGCAGATGTTCCCACTTGTTTCAAAAAGTCAACAATTATACGAGTGCCTAAGAAGAATAATGTGAGCACCCTTAATGACTATGGTCTGGTAACACTGACCTTTACAATGATGAAATCCTTTGAGAGGGTGGTGATGACACAACTGAACTCCTAGCTCAACAAGATCCTGGACCCATTGCAATTTGCCTATCGCCACAATAGTTCAATGGCAGATGCAATCTCAATGGCTCGTCCACGTCTTTACAACAGCGGTCCCCAACCACCGGGCCGCGGACCGGTAACGGGCCGCAAAGCATGTGCTATTAGGCCGCGAGGAAACGATATGATTCAACAGCACCTTTCCTCATTCCCTGTCACGCACACTGTTGAGTTTGAATGTACACGAGGTCATTACCCACGCGTCATCCATGTCAGTGCGGGAAGGAGATCAACTCCTTAAGCTTGCAAATGACGGCGGGCTGAAAAGTATGTATGACATAGCATCTCTGCAGGCTTTCTAGATCTAAGTCAAGGCTAAATATCCTGCGATAGCCACGAAAGCACTGTAAACATTGCTTCCATTTCCAACATTTTTTTTTTTGCGAAGCGGAGTTTTCTGCAATGAATGCAACAAAAACTAAATTGGCTGGACATAAGGAACTCCCTTCGAGTATCGCTGTCTCCCATCACCCCCCGAAAGGACCGTATTGTTGTCGGGAACAAGCAGAGGGCTCCCACTGATTCAGCGATATTGGTGTGTTGCAATGATTTTATATGTTCATACGGGGAAAATATGTGCTGTGTGTCTAATATCCAAATGTTACTTAAAATGTTATGATGCTAGTGACTTATAAGTGAGTTATGTAACCATATAACAATTACAGCACAGAAATAGGCTGCCTCTGCCCTTATAGTCCGTGCCGAATGCTACTCTCACCTAGTCCCACCGACCTGCACTCAGCCCTAACCCCCCATTCCTTTCCTGTCCATATACCTATTGAATTTTTCGTTAAATGATAATATTGAACCTGTCTCTAACACGTCTACTGGAAGTTCGTTCAACACTTACATCAACCTCCCCAGTCCTCTCTTGATAATTGACTTCTCACCATATTCATGCGAGGAAAATATGCGTTGTGTGTTTAATATTAAATTCGTTTGATGAAACCTTTTAGAACCGAAATTCAGTGCATTAACCACTTATCACCTATATTCCGGTCGTGAGTAACAGCACCACCCCCCCCCCCCCACCCCGCCCCGACAAGATTCGCCAAAAACGTTTGCAGGGGGGAAAAAATCTGCAGGTACATGCATGCGCACTGGTGCCCGCGCAAGGCGTTATGGTCATTGTAGTCTTGACTGGGTAAACACAATGCATTTGACTGCTATTCATAGTCATACTTTATTGATCCCGGGGGAAATTGGTTCTCGTTATAGTTGCACCATAAATAATAAATAGTAATAAGACCATAAATAGTTAAATGGTAATATGTAAATTATGCCAGTAAATTATGAAAGAAATCCAGGGCCAGCCTATTGGCTCAGGGTGTCTGACCCTCCAAGGGAGGAGTTGTAAATTCTGATGGCCACAGGCAGGAATGACTTCCTATGACGCTCTGTGTTGCATCTTGGTGGAATGAGTCTCTGGCTGAATGTACTCCTTTGCCCACCCAGTACATTATGCAGTGGATGGGAGACATTGTCCAAGATGGCATGGAACTTAGACAGTATCGTCTTTTCAGACACCATTGTCAGAGAGTCTAGTCCCATCCCCATATCATCACAGGCCTTACGAATGAGTTTGTTGATTCTGTTGGTGTCTGCTACCCTCAGCCTGCTGCCCCAGCACACAACACCAAACATGATTGCACTGGCCACCACAGACTCGTAGAACATCCTCAGCAGCGTCCGGCAGATGTTAAAGTACCTCAGTGTCCTCAGGAAATAGAGACGGCTGTGACCCTTCTTGTAGAAAGCTCCAGTATTCTTTGACCAGTCCAGTTTATTGTCAATTCGTGTCCCCAGGTATTTGTAATCCTCCACCATGTCCATACTGACCCCCTGGATGGAAACAAGGGTCACCGGTAGCTTAGCTATCCTCAGGTCTACAACAAGCTCCTTAGTCTTTTTCACATTAAGCCTCAAATAATTCTGTTCACACCATGTGACAATGTTTCCTACCGTAGCCCTGTACTCAGCCTCATCTCCACTGCTGATGCATCCAACTATGGCAGAGTCATCAGAAAACTACTGAAGATGACAAGACTCTGTGCAGTAGTTGAACTCCGAGGAGTAAATGGTGAAGAGAAAGGGAGACGAGACAGTCCCCTGTGGAGCCCGGTGCTGCGGATCACTCTGTCGGACATACAGTATTGCAAGCACACGTACTGTGGTCTGCCAGTCAGGTAATCAAGAATCCATGACACCAGGAAAGCCTTAGCCACCCTCTAATCCACAGGAACTGATCCTGAATCTATAGAACATTGGAAAATGATTACCAATGCGTCCACGATCTCTAAAACCACCTCCTTAAGCACCCTGAGATGCAGATCATCAGGTCCCAGGGACTTATCAGCTTTCAGACCCAACAGTCTATCCAACACCATTCCCTGCCTAATATAAATTTCCTTCAGTTCATCCATTACCCTAGGTCCTTTGGCCACTATTATATCTGGGAGATTGGTTGTGTCGTCCCTAGTGAAGACAGATCCAAAGTATGTGTTCAACTCGTCTGCCATTTCCTTGTTCTCCATAATAAATTCACCCGTTTCTGTCTTCAAGGGCCCAATTTTGGTCTTAACTATTTTTCTTTTCCTTTTCACATACCTAAAGAAGCTTTTAGTATCCTCCTTTATTATCTTGGCTAGTTTACCTTCGTACCTCATTTTTTTCTCTGCGGATTGCCTTTTTAGTTACCTTCTGTTGTTCTTTAAAAGTTTCCTAGTCCTCCGGATTCCCACTGGTCTTTGCTATGTTATACTTCTTCTCTTTTATTTTATACTGTCCATTACTTCCCTTGTCAGCCACGGCCTCACCTTACTCCCCTTAGGATCTTTCTTCCTCTTTGGAATGAACTGATCCTGCACCTTCCGCATTATTCCCAGAAACACTTGGCATTGCTGTTCCACTGTAACCCGTGTTAGGGTATTGTTCCATTGAACTTTGATCAGCTCCTCCCTGATAGCACCACAGTTCCTTTTGTTCAACTGTAACACTGACACTTCCCAGTTTCCCTTCTCCCTCTCAAATTGTAGATTAAAACTTTTCATATTATGGTCACTACCTCCTAATGGCTCCTTTACCTCGAGGTCCCTGATCAAATCCGGTTCATTGCACAACACTAAATCTAGAATTGCGTTCTCTCTGGTAGGCTCCAGTATAAGCTGTTCTAAGAATCCATCTCCGAGGGACTCCACAAACTCCCTTTCTTGGAGTCCAGTACGATGCTGATTCCTCCAGTCTACCCGCAAGCTGAAATCCCCCATAACAACTGAAGCATTACCTTTGAGACATGCCAATTTTAACTCTTAATTCAACTTACACCCTACAATCAGACTACTGTTTGGGGGCCTGTAGATAACTCCCATTAGGGTCTTTCTACCCTTAGAATTTCTCAGTTCTCTCCATACTGACTCTACGTCTCCTGATTGAATGTCCCGCCTCGTAAGGGACTGAATATCATTCCTCACCAACAGAGCCACCCCACCCCCTCTGCCCATTAGTCTGTCCTTTCAATAGGACGTATAGCCTTGAATATTCATTTCCCAGGCCCTGTCCACTTGAAGCCATGTCTATGTTATTCCCACAACATCATACTTACCAATTTCCAACTGTGCCTCAAGTCCATCCACTTTATTTCTTATACTCCGTGTATTCATATACAATACTTTTAATTCATTATTCCCCTCACCTCCCATATCAGTTCCTATTGCACTTGGCCATACCCTACGATCCCTTCTTGAGCTTCCTGCTCTGTTAAATCTGCGGTCTTTCTTAACTTTTCTTATTCTCACTTTCCTTTTACCTCCATCTTTATATTTCCAGTTTGTCCCCTCCCCCTCCCCCACCACTACTTAGTTTAAACACACCCGTGTTGCAGAGGCAACCTGCCTGCTAAAATGCTGGTGTCCCGCTTATTAAGGTGCAACCTGTTCCTTTTGTACAATTCTTCCTTTCCCCGAAACATATCCCAGTGGTCCAAGAATGTAAATCCTTGCTTCCTGCACCAGTTCCTCAGCCACACATTCAGATCCATTATCTCCCTGTTCTTGCCCACTCCAGCACGAGGAACTGGAAGCCAACCGGAGATTACCACCCTAGAAGTCCTGCTTTTCAGCCTTCTTCCCAGTTCTCTGAAGTCACGCTGTAGAATGTCTTTCCACTTCTTCCCCACGTCATTTGTGCCGACATGCACCACCACTTCCGGATGTTCACCTTCACTCTTGAGGATTCCCCGCAATCGGTCCGTGACATCCTGGATCCCGGCACTAGGGAGGTAACACACCCTCCTTAAACCTAGCCTGCTGCCGCAGTAACCCCTTTCTGTACCTGTCACTATCGACTCCCCAACTACCACGGCTCTGCCTGACGTCTGTCTCCTCGGCTTTGTTTCAGCGCCAATTGTTGACTCGCAGACCTGACCGCCTCTCAGGCTAGCGTCATCTTCTGTCCCGACAGCTTCCAAGAGGGTGAACCTGTTTACGAGAGGCACTTCCCCCGGGGTCTCCTGTACTTCAAGCATCCTTTCCTTGCTCATCGTCGCTCCCACCTCCCTTCTCTCTTCCGGTATCCTCGGTGTAACGACCTCACTGTTAGTCCTGTCCAGAAAACTCTCGTTTCCCCGGATGAACCTAAAGTCATCCAGTTGCCTCTCCAGTGCTGCAACACGGTCCTTCAGAAGCTGAATCTGGACACATTTTCCACAGGTGTAGGAGCCAGAGGCACTATCAGTATCCCTGACCTCCCACATCATGCACGCAGCACACTGAATCAGCCGAGTGGTCATCTCTTCACCACTTCTCACCCTCGCTAACTGTGGCGTAGTCTCCTTTCTCAGCCTCCTCGCCGAAGACTCTCGAGCCAAAGACTCGCACTTTTCTCACAAGGCACTTCCCTCGACAAGGTCGCTCCCCGACAGGCCGCTACTTTGTTTAAGTTAGCTGACAATTTGAATAATTAGCTTTACCTGCCGCGGCCCCTCCGACCTGGAACGTCTGTTTTCCTCGCTGCTCACGACCGGCTTTTTAAATCAGCCGCTCCTTCTCAGCCAATCCTCGCACTTACTCCTTCACCTACCGCGCCTCAACCGACCTGGAAGGTCTATTTTCCTCGCTGCTAGAGGTCAAGGGGGTTCATGGAGGGTGTGGACCCTTCGTATGATAGGACTGGTAGAGTAGACACCCACTCCCAGGGGATGGACTGCGCAGAGGGCTGCAGGTAGGCCGCGGTTCCTCTAGAAGAGGGCGGACGGTAGCGTGTGCTATAACTGTGGGGAAGAGGGACCCTTCCGGAGGGAATGTGAGCGGCAGGAACCCCCTCGGAGAGAGAGTCCCCTGGTATCCAAGCAGGGAGAGATTTCGGGACACTTAGAGAAGACCCAGTGAGGGAACGGCCAGGTATCTCTGGGGGAACATGTTCCCAGCAATATACCAAGGAATCCCCGAAAGCAAAAAAGAAACATTCCTGAAGGATTAGTGGGACCCTTCCCCAGTGTGTTGCTACGGATAGAGGGAATCTATGCTAAAGTCATACTCGACACCGGGTCGCAGATCACGTTACTGTTCCATTCGTTCTACAACCAGTATCTGAAGCATTTACCCTTGACCCCATTCAGTGCACTGGACATTTGGGGTGTCAGTGCTGGTGATTAACCGTATGACGGTTATTTGTCAGTGAAATTGGAGTTCTCCGAGGGTGATGTGGGAGTGTCTGATGTTCTTGAGACATTAGTGCTGGTTTGTCCGGATCCAGTTGAGATGGGCGGTGTTTGAATTCTGGTGGGGACCATCACCCCTCTTGCATGGAGGCCCATGGGGCCCTGCAAGGAGAAGGCGGGTAAGAGTTGTTTGGGGACCTTTTCTGTGCACCCAGTGTTTCGAGGTGCGTTTGAAGAAGTGCATTGGGCCGGATACTGAATTTAAACGAGGGACTATGTGGTGTACACACAGGTGATATGGCCCGGGGAAATAGCGAGAGTAATGGGGATCCCCCAGATTTCCCGGAGTGCCTGAGGACGAAGCCCTCTTAGTGGACGCTCTGGAAGACCTCGAGAAGGAGTCACAATTTGCGGCTGGGGTGCTGGTAAAGCCCGAATTGCAGAGGCCCTCGGTCGTACAGGCGAGCAGGATGGCTGTGATTGTCAGGAGCACTACGAAGAGGGAGGTCACCTTTAAGAGAGGCGCATTTGTTCCCAGTGACAGTAATGTCTAGTGCCCCCGTGAGGCCCGCTGGGGAGAAACTGTTGGAGTACAGGGAAAAGTTGACGGCTGAGGTACTTAAATTCCGGGACTCTCCGGTGCCGCTGGGCTGGAAAGACTGGTAGAGACGATATTGAAGCTGAAAGATGTCTTTTCAATTTGCGAGTTTGATGTGGTTTGTTCCAAGCGCACTTGTCACACCATGTGGGTGACCGAGGACACCCCACTTAGAGAGAGATCGCGGCGACTGGCCCCAGCAGACGAGGAAGACGTGCGGTAGCATTTGAATAAGTTGAAGGAAGCTGGGATTATCACTGAGTCCCAAAGTTCTTATGCGTTCCGAATAGTAGTGACCCGGAAGAACGGGAAAGTATGCATGTGTGTGGTCTATAGGACTTTGAACAGGTGCACCGTCCCTGACTATTTTACGGTCCCTAGAGTCGAGGACATGCTGGCCTGTCTGAGTGGTGCGAAGTGGTTTAGTGTGCTGCGCTTGAGGACCAGACATTACCAGATCCCGATGAGTGTGGCGGATAAAAGGATGACGGCATTTATATGTCCCCCGGGATTCTTCCAGTTCGAAAGGACGCCCCAGGGCATATCGGGAGCCCCTGCCAACTTCCAGAGGGTCACGGAGAAGACTGTGTGGTATAGGAACTTGCTTGAGGTGTTGTTATATAAGGATGACCTGATAGAATTTGGATCCACCTTGGAAGAACACGAAGCGAGGCTACTGTAGTTGCTAGGCCGCCTGAAGGATGAAGGGTTAAAACTTTCCTCGACATATTTTAGTTCGGCAAAACGACTGTTAGCAATGTCGGGCATATAATCTTGCGGAATGGAGTAGCTATACCCGGCTAAGATAGAAGCGGTGACCACCTGGCCGAGGCCCCAGACTATTTGCTCTGCGCTCGTTCGTTGGGTTCTGTGGTTATTATCGGAGATTATCAAAGGGCTACGCCAAAGTGAATCACCCTTTGAGGAAGCTTCTGTGTGGTTATCCTCCCTTGAGGAAGAAAGGGAAAGGGAAAAAAAAAAGACGGGAGGTTGGAGAATATGTAAACCCGTCAGAGCCTTTTGGATAGAGGTGGGATAGAAAATGTGAGGAGGCTTTTCAGTCGCTTAAAGAGTTCCTGATCCAGGCGCCGGTGCTGGATTTTGCAGACCCCCGATTGCCGTACGTACTACACACAGATGCCAGCCGAGAGGGGTTAGGGGGCGACTTGTATTAGGATCACGGCACCCGATTGACGCTTGTGGCACAGTAAAACAAAGTCAAAATGATCTGAATACGGAGTCCTTACTGATGAACGGAATGAGAAGTGGCAGCGGGAAGTTAAAGCTGAGTAACTACCTCCTCAGGGTCAATACTGGATGGAACATTTTCTACCGGCGACTTCCACGTCTCGTCTGGATGAAATGAATAAATCCGGACGCTGATTGCGGGACTCTTCCATTAGACAATCAACAACTTCCATGGCTATTCCTGTCAGCGACGGAACAGCCGAAGGACGGTAAAAAAAAAATAAACAGGAAAAAGCTGGAAACACTCATTCAGGAAAAAACAGAATATGTGGAAAAAGAGTTAAAGTATCTCTCCTCAGAACTGTTCTCAGAGAGACTCTTGACTGGTGTCTCTTTCCATACAAGCTGCTTGGGGCTCAGTTCTTCCAGTGTTCCCCGAGTTTGTTTCCTATTCCAGCATTTGCCACCTCACTGACTTTACAAGAGAACATTGACTGGTTCCAAGAGATACAGCGCAGTCTGACACAACCTCACAGACAGACATGACGCCTCCCATTGAATCCATTACAAGGAAGCAGGGGAGAGAAATTCAAACTCGGTGTCATAGTCAGATGTCTGTAGCAATATCAGATGCAGGCATAATATAAAACATTTCACTGTATTGTTAACTATGAAGAACCACGCCGGTCGTGTTAATTGACTCAGCGTCGACTTCATTGTGTTGTCCATCATCTGCTTTATATTCAGTCATATCGCAGACACTTACTAAGAATCCACAACAGTTTCGTGTTGCAACACGGAACCCCTCACATTTGCTGAAGCATTACTACAGTCGATGCTTTGATTGTTGCTCCTAAGTATACAATCACTCACATTCAAGTGCAGGCAATCAATTGGAAGAAGCTCCGTGTGCTGTGTAAACACAATGTTTGCAAATGCAGAGCAGCTAGTACAAGGCTAAAATCAGAGACCCGAACATCCCACTGTTGATCACAAACCGCTGGAAGAAAACTGCCTGATCCACTCAGTCCCACAGAAATTGGCCGATTCGCTGAATTCCTGCAGCGGTTTGTTTTTAAAGTTTAAACCGGAGGCAGAATCAGTCGTATCACTGGGATTAAACTTCAACAGCCACGCACGGCAGCTGACACTGCGGCTTACCAGGAATTCCAAAGGCAGAAATAAAAGGATAATAAACGTCTTCTCTCCGCCAGATGACCGGATACACCATTTCAGTGAGAATCTGTGATTTCTGTTGCTCCTGAATGCACAGCCCCGACAGACAGCTGGTGCGTTCCAAGCGGTCGTGATTTATACACGGATCTGTCTCCAGAGATACGGTTATAGACCTCGTTAACTTTCTTAGTTACAGTTGCTTCAGCAAACACTTTAATTCAATACCATTGTCTCTGTTGTAAATATTGGGGAGATATGAGAAAAAATACATCAAAATTCTTTGGCATTATCTCAGCAGCGTCTATGGTGGAAATAGGCCGGTAGATTAACTTTCACAGGCTGAGCTTTGTCACGAAGCAGCTACATTTACAGATTTCATCTTTTTCTTGGTTAATTATTCATCTCTGAACGGAGACCAGCGACACTGACCGATCCCGACCTCTGTCCCTGCAGTTTCCCATTTTGAACTGTCCTTCAGCTTCTTCCTGGTGACTGACTCTCTCTCTCTCTCTCTCTCTCTCTCTCTCACACACACACACACACACACACACACACACGCACACTCACAGACAAAGAAACAATTGCACAGAAGTATTTCTATGTTATAGTGACTGTCCTGTTGTACATACTATTTATTATAAGTTACTATAAGTTGCACATTGCACACTGCCGCAGAGACACAACGTAAGGAGTTTTACATCTTGTATTTATGAAGGATATACGTAATGAAGTCAATACAATTCGACATACACAAACACAGATTCGAACAAAGATAGAATACAGAGACTGAGATCAGGATGGAAACGGTAAAAAGAGCACGCTGTTAATGTACAAACATGAGAAAATCTGAAGATGTTGGCAATCCAGGGCAACACAAGGAATTCTGCTGAGTTTCTTCAGCATTTTGTGTGTCATGCTGCTGATGTAACAGTCTTTAAAGGGTATCTTAAATTTGTCAAAGTTCAAAGGAAATCGGGAATAAATATTTCAATCTTCAAATGAATGGACAGACTATTAAATAATACTAACAAAACTGGAAATGGGCAGCTGAATAGGTGCATGGCAGCTGGAAATGAATGAGCGAAACACAAGTGTGAGCTGAAGAGAGAGAGAGAGAGAGAGAGAGAGAAAGAGGAGAGAGGAGAGAGAGAGAGAGAGAGAGAGAGAGAGAGAGAGAGAGAGAGAGAGAGAGAGAGGGGGGGGGGGATGGGGGGGAGGGAACGAGACCGATCAGCCAACTGACAAATTGATAGGTCAAGCAGACAGAAAGACAGGCAGAAGCAGATGCATAGATTGCAGGATTGTGCTGTTCCTCCTGTATCTCCTAGTCTCTGGTACAGTGTGAGACTGTGGGGTTCACTCTGTACCTATCAGTCTATGTTACAGTGTGATACTGCTCAGGACGAAAAGAAGTACAGAAGGTTGTAAATCTTGTCAGCTCTATCTTGGGTACGAGCCTATAAAGTACCCAGGACATCTTTCGGGAGCAGTGTCTCAGAAAGGTAAAGTCGATTATTAAGGATCTCCAGCACCCAGGGCATGCTCTTCTCTTACTGTTACCATCAAGTAGGAGATACAGAAGCCTGAAGTCACACATACACTGATTAAGGGAAAGCTTCTTCCATTCTGCCATTCCATTCCTAAAAAGACATTAAATCATTGGACAGTGCCTCACTTCTTAAAAATATACGGTATTTCTGATTTTGCACGTTTTTAAATCATTGAATACACTTATACTGCAACTGATTTACATTTTTATTTAGTATCATTATTATTTTTATATTCTTTACTCTTAATATTTTCTATTTTCTCTCTTCTCGATTGTGTATTGCATTGAACTGCTGCTACTAAGTTAAGAAATTTCACGTCACATGCCAGTGAAAATAACCCTGATTCTGATTCTGATTCTGAGAGTGTGGAGTTCATTCTGTACCTGTCAGTCTCCGATACAGTGTGAGAGTGAGGTTCATTCTGTACCTGTCAGTCTATGCTTCTGTGTGAGAGTGTTCAGTTCATTCTGTATCTGTCAAATCACTCTGTAAAGAATTGCTTTCTGATCTTAGTCTGAATTCTCACTTTAATCATGTCTCCACGTGTCCTTGTTGATGCATTAATTTTGAAGTAGTATTTGGCATCCTACTTACCTCTACCCTCAATGATTCTGAACGCTTCTGTCATATCTCCTCTCTTTGTATGTCAAGTTAGGCTAAATAGCTGTAATTCTCTCAATCTTTCTGCATAACTCAAACTCTGCAGTCCTGCAATGAAATTAGTCGACCTTCTCTGCTGTCATTCCATTGCGTTCACATCCCTTACAAAATATGGAGATCAAAATTGTATACAGTTCTCAAGGCGTGGCGTCGCAAGTGCATGAAACAGCAGCAGCCACAAAAACTGATTCTTGTAGAACACCACTTTTAACATCTTAAGGGTGTGAAAATGATCCTCTCACCATAATTCTTTCTTTTCTGTTTATGAGCCAATTCTGCACATATTTGCATCCTATACCCTGAATCCCTACCTCCTGTAATTTGAATATTAACCTCTTCTGGGATACATTCACAAAATCCTTCGGAAGCCTAATTAAATGATATGACCTCTTGATTGCTATCATACATTTCAGTACCCTCTTCATAGACCTGCACCATATTAGTAAAACATGATTTACCCTTTCTGAAGACATGCTGTCTTTCTGCTAACAGAAGACCATAACAATATAAGACATAGGAGCATAACTAGGCCATTTGGCCCATCCAGTCGGCTCCAACATTTACTTATGACTGATCCTTTCTTTCTCCCGCTGAAACCCATTCCCAGGCCTTTTCCTCATCAGCTTTGATGCCATGTCCAATCAAGAACCTATCAATCTCGGCCTCAAATACACCCAACAACCTGGCCTCCACAGCTGCACGTGGCAGAAAAAAACATAAATTCACCACCCTTTGGCGAAGGAAATTTCTCCAAATCTCTGTTTTGCATTGACACCCCTCTACCATGAGTCTGTGCTCTCTTGTCCTGGACTCTCCCACCATGGGAAACATCCTTTCCACATCTACTCTGTCTCAGCCTTTCAACATTCGAAATTTTTCAATGAGAACGTCCCGCATCCCTCTAAATTTCAGTGAGTACGGACCCAGAGTCATCAAATGCTCTTCGTATGATGACCCTTTCATTCCTGGAATTATCGTTGAGAACCTCCTCTGGACCGTCTCCAATGCCAGTGCATCCCTTCTGAGATGAGGAGCAGAAAACTGTACACAATACTCAAGGTGAGGCCTCAGCATCACATCCCAGCTCTAGTATTCTAGACCTCTGAAATGAATGCTGACATTGCATTTTCCTTCCTCACCACCACCTCAACCTCTAGGGTGTTGCGCACAGTGAGTGCAAAGTCCCTTTGCCTCTCAGTTCATTGGATTTTCTCTCCTTTTAGAAAGTAGTCTGCACATTTATCACCACTACCAAAATGCATAACAATGAATTTTCCAACATTATATTTCATTTGCCACTTCCTTGCCCCTTCTCCTAACCTGTCTAACTGATTTGGCATCCTACCTGTTTCCTTAACATTACCTGCCCCTCCAACAATCTTCATATCATCTGCAAACTTGACAACAAACCCATCTATTTCATCATCTAAATCATTTATATACAACATAAAATGTAGTGGTCCCAACACCAGTCCCTACGGAACACTACGAGTCATTGGCAGTCATCCAGACAAAGACTCTTTTATTCCCACTTACTGAATCCCTGTTCTTATCAGTAGCTTTTTCCAACTCGGTGTTTAATAATGTTTCTCTTATCTTACCCATGATATACGTTAAGCTTACTGGTAGTATTTAAAAGGGTCAGTGCCGACACCTCTCTTATATACCAGGAAAACTTTAGTCTATTTCAAGTCCTTAAAGACTTTATCAATCGTCACAGCTTTTTGAAAAACTCTTGTTCTGTGTTTGTATCTTTAACCACAGACTTCTTTAAATACCCTTGGATATATGTTGTCCGACACTGAGATTTATTAACTTTCAACTTTGTCAGCTGAAGCAGCTTTAAGAACTCTTAATCAGCTTAAACAACCGTATTTTTAACATCTTTGCAGGTGAACACCTTATGGAAAGTAAGAGTTAACAGTATCCGCTATGTCCTCCTCTGCATAATTTAACTCCACACTGTTATTCCTAATACCCTTAACTTTCCACATAACATTTCTTTTATGACTGAAGTACTGACAAAACCTGTTGGTCAATCTTAATATTATCAGCAATATCATTCTCAACCTATCTTTGGCAATCTGCATCTGCCACTTGACTATATCTTCCATATTTTTTTATATTCCCTATGTTTAAAATATATTACTTTTTTGGTATTCCTTACTTAGCTGTCTTCTCTTCATTTTTGTTTATATATATCTTTGCTCATCCATGTAGTTGATCTATTGTTTGTTTGCTTGTTTTTTGCATCTCCTGACCTTGGATATGAACATATTCTGCACTACATCTATTACTTATTTAAATCGATGCCATTGTCCCTCAAATGACACAATGTCAAGCAGTTTCTTCCAACGTGCCTTCTGAGATCTTTGCCACATCTGCACAAGCTTTGTCTTTGTGAAATTCAATCTAAGAGCTTTCGTAATTATTGATATACTACCGCAAAGTACTTCGAGACTAACAATGTTATGATCATTTGTTCCTGAAGCCTCAACAACTTCCGTAATCAATTTTGTTTCCTTGAATGTTGCGGAATCCCAGATCTAGACAGGCCTCCCCTCTTGTTGGTGTATTAGCGTACTGAGTCAAAAAAATAATGCAGTGTATTGTGGTAGTATAAGTTGAAACACTAAATGAATGCAGAACAAAGCATAACAGCTCCAGAGAAAGGAAAATCATAAGGTGCAAGATCATTATGTGGCAGATTGTGAGGCCAATAATTCATCATATAGTGCTAGTCTCATAACAGAGCGATAAATGTTGTCATTAAGCCCCGTGGTACGTGCGCTCAGGTTGATTTCTTAATGAATGATTCCTGTTTATTTGCAATGTAATTCAGACCACGGCCATAAACTCGGGCTCTCTCTGGGAAGGACATCACCGTCATGGATATGACCCTGACCCTGACCATGGTCACTCCCTTGTCTCACATCGTCTCTTTTCTTCGGTTACCCATGTACACAAATGACAGTATCTTACAGCCAGTGAACGCACCATTCAGCTCGCGTTTGGTCTTTGGAAGGAAACCGGTGTAGTCACCTTCTATTTACACCAGCCATAACTTGGCCTCTGGACCTGATCTCTGTGATCTTCAATGTCTAGAGTGTAGCAGTTTTTAAGCGAGATTCTCAAACAGTCAGTCTGAGTCTAGGAACACTTTTTGGAAACTTTTGCCTGTACCTGATTCTACGAATTTCAAAACGAGATGAGGATACCCTGGTGGTTCCCCGGTGGCAGGGAAGGGTAAAGTCAGGCAGTGTGATAGTGACAGATTACTCACTAGTTAGTGGAGGCGGGCAGGAGATAATGTGGCCACAGAAGAGACACAACGATGGTGTGTTGTCTCACCGGTGCTAGCATTCAGGATGTATAGGTGCAGCTGCAGTGTTTTGTCAAGGGATAAAGTGAAAGTCCAGAGGTCCTGGTGCAAATTGGCTCCAATGTCATTGTCAAAAAATGAGAAGAGATCCTACATACTGAGTGTATAGAGTTCGGAAAGAGACCTCATTCCTTCTATCACCATGCACACATCGGACTGTATTTTGTGGCCAGTGAACACACCATCCAACTTGCCGTTGGTCTCTGAAAGGAAACCGGTTCAGTCAGAAATAGGGTATAATTCCAGTTCCACTCAGAGCTCCTCCCCAGACCAAGGACAGGGCACAATGGCAGTACCGCAATTTGTGAGTATAATCACGTTTACAGCAAAATATTCCCACACAGCCACAATTTGACAACTCCACTGGTCCTGGTCCTGGTAATCAGGCACTGGCTCTAGCTGCTCCTCATCCTAAACCAACATTGGACCCAGTCTCTGCAGGACATATCTGTCACGGATATGGCCCTAACCCTATGCACGGTAATTCCCTTGTCTCATATTCCCTATTTCCTCCTGCCTCCCATGTACACTAAGGAATATCTCATGGCCAGCTAATGCACTGTGCAGCTCGCCTTTGGTCTCTGGAAGAAAACCGGTATGGTCACTTTCTATTTGGCAGTAAGACGGAGTCCACAAACACTTCTTGTAACTGTAGCCTGCACCTGATTCCATTGATTTCATTAAGTTCAAAATGATATGAAGAAACCCTGGCAGTGTATTAGTGATAGGGGACTTGATAGTTAAGGGATTCCAGGATGCTGTGTTGCCTCCCGGATGCTTGGTCCAGATGTATCAGAGCGGCTGCAGGATATTCTGAAGGGGAAGACTGAACAGCCGGAGGTCGTGGTGCATATTAGCACCAACGTCATTGTCAAAAATGTGGAAGAGGTTCTAAAGACTGTCTATATAGATTTAGGATATAGGATGACGAGAAAGACCTCCAAGGTAGTAATTTCTGGATTACTCCCGGTGCCATGTGTATGTAGGAATAGGATGCTAGCACAAAAAAAATAAGTGACAGAGGAGATGGTGCAGGGGGCAGGGTTTCAAGCCTGGATCATTGGAACCTTTTTTCTGGTAAAGGGGTGACCTTTCGAAGAGGGACCCGTTACACCTGACCTGGAGGGGAAGAAATATGGTGGCCGGGATGTTTGCTAATGCTATTCAGGAGGGTTTAAACTCGTTTCGCAAGGGGCGGGGAATCGGAACACCAGGTCAGTAAGTGAAAGTTTAGACACGAAGGTAGACATCAGTGAAAGTATGGACAGGCAAAATCAAATTAAGAAGTATGATGAGACATATAGTTTGAATGGTGTGTATTTGAATGTCAGGAATATTATTGGTAAAGGTGATGAACACGGAACAGGGATCGGTACATGAAACTGTAATGTTGTGTCCATTACAGAGACTTGGTTGAGAAGTGGGCAGGGACGCGTGATTTATCTACAAGCTGTTTAAAGTTTTTGAAAAGCTAGAGAAGGAGGTAAAAGAGGTGTGAGTTGGACTACAAATCAGGACGATTTCACAGCTACACACAGGAGGGTTCAGACACTGAGTTCATATGAAGAGAACCGAAGAACAGGAAGCGTGCTATCAAACGAACGGGATTGTACTACTACCTGCTGTTGGGTAATGAGTCTATTCAGGTAACTGCCCACTTAGTGGATGGGCAGTTAGATGACTGAGACCAGGACACCCTCACTTTCAAGATAGCGACAGATAAGGATGGGTTATCTTTAAATAGGAGAAGGGCATTTTAGGAGTGCATGTAGAAGGGTTAATCGGAAAAATCTTTTATTCTTTAATCAGACATGCCAAGACTGTTTAAAAATTAATTGCACAAAGTACAGGAAATGTATCTTCCCGTTACAACGAAGGACAGAGATGGAAATAAATGAGAAACGTGCATGCCCACAGAAGTGAAGAATTCAGTCAAGAATAAAAAGGACATTTAAGTAAAGTTTTGGAAGTTGGGAACAACTGGAGAAGTTGAAGGTCATACAGAATCAAGAAAAGAACTGAAAAAAGGAATTTACGAAAGCCAAGAGCGGCCATGAAGTGTCATTGGCAAGTAGAATTAAGGTGAATCCCGAAGCACTCTATGCATATATCAAGAAAAGAGTATAAATGGGGAGGGGGTAGGACCCCTCAAGGATAAAGAGGGAAACAGTTGCTTGGATCCGGAAAATATGGTGAAATACATAATAAGTACCTTGCTTCAGTATTTACCAAGGGGAAAAGATGTGGACTAGGAGACAATGCTGAAAATATAATATGTCATGGAGTTTGGAGGTCAAGGAGGCGAAAGTATTGGGTCTCCTAATACGTATTAAGGTTAAAGACATCCTGAGGCCTGATGGGGTTTACGTCAGGTTTTTGAATGAAGCAAGAGGCGAGAGTGCCTTGACTAGCAGTTTCATATCTTTCCTAGGTACAGGCGAGTACCCAGAGGATGGGTGAGTGGCAAATGTTAAACCTGTATGTAAGAAGGGAACAAGGTAAAATCCAGAGAACTGTAGACCGGCAGGTCACACGTCAGTTGCACAAAAATTTCCCGGAAACTTCTTCCAGATTGGCTATATAAGCTTTTGGAAGCCACGGCCTAATTAAGGAGAGCCATCGTGTCTTCGTGTGGGGAAGGTCCCAGCTTCACAACTTGATTGAGTTTTCTGACAAGGTGACGAAAGACGTAGATGAAAGTAGGTCTGATGATGTCGTCTACATGGATTTTACTCGGGCATTGAACAAAGTCCCTCTTGATTAAAGAAAGTGTTTGAAAAGACTTATTTGAGCTGGAGGTCCGTAAATGGTGGCGTTCGGCAGCGATCTGTGCTGGGACCCCTGCTATTTGTAAAATATTAAAATGACCCGGATGAAGATGTAGATGGGTTGTTTAATAGGTTTTGAATGATAGCAAGAGTGGTGCAGTTGTGGATAGTGAAGAAGACTGGCAAGAACACAGCGCAATGTAGATCACTCGCAGATAAGGACAGTAAACGTCAGATGGAGCTGAACACAGATAAATGTGAAGTGTTGTACCTTGGTAGGCCAAAAGCAAGTAGTAAAGCGTTAAGGAGAAGACTATTAACAGTGTTGCTGAGCAGAGCGGTTTGAGGTCCAAGTTTACAGCTCCCTGAAAATGACTACTTAGGTCAATCTGCGGTTAAGATGCTGATCAAATGCTTGTTTTTATTAGATGAGTTATTGAGCTCAAAGTTCAAGAGGTGGTGTTGCAGCATTAAAAAGACTCCGGCTAGGCCACATATCCAGTACTGCATATAGTTCTGGTTGACGCAGTACAGGAAGGATTTCAAGGCATTGGAGAAGGAGCAGAAGAAGCTTACCAGACAAATTCAAACCAGGTTCGAAGTAACATCGGATGTGCGATAACTCAGACAGGGTTTGCAATACATTACTTCCTGCAAAGTGAAACCCAATAGGATGAATGGCAGTGACGCTTCACTACCAGGTGACTCAATTTCTTCTCTGCCTGCTTTGGAAGGGAGACGTTCCGTGCTGCATCTGATCACCCAGTATTCTCCGTCTCAGAGACGGATGCTCGGCTGCCTTTAAAGAGAGTGCATCCCCGCAAGGTGAAATGTCCAGATGGAGTACCTGGTTAGGCTCTGAAAACCTGTGCCAACCAATTCGCGTGACTATTCAAGGACATTTTCAACCTCTCACTGTTACAGTCAGAAGTTCCCAGTTGTTTCAAAAAGGCAACAATTATACCAGTGCCTAAGAAGGATAATGTGAACAGCCTTAATCATTGTTGCTCGGTAGCACTAACATCTACAGAAATGAAATGTTTTGAGAGGTTGCTCATGGCCAAACTGAACTCCTGTCTCAGCAAGGACCTGGACCAATTGTAAATTGCCTATTGCTAGAATAGGTCAAGGGCAGATGCAATCTCATTGGCTCTTCACACGGTTTTAGACCACCTGCAAAACACAAACACCTATGTCAGGTTCAATTCATCGACGATTGCTCAGAATTTGATACCAACATTCCCATATTTCTGATTGAGAAGTTTCAGAACCTGGGTCTCTGTACCTCCCTCTGCAATCGGATCCTCAGCTTCCTAACCAGAAGACCACAATCTGTGTGGATTGGTTATAACATCTCCTCCTCGCTGACGATCAACGCTGGTGCGCCTCAGCGGTGTGTGCTTAGCCTACTGATCCACTCTCTATGTACCGATGTCTCTGCGACTAGGCATAGCTGAAATACCATCTGTAAATTTGCTGATGATACAACCAATGTAGAACTCGATAACTCAATCTAAAAACTACCGTGGAGCAGGCTGTGTAAGCGAACACATACCAGTGATTTGCAAAATGAAAATAAAGATGAGAAAATTAAAGAAATCAAAAAGATCAGATATCACGTAAACAGACAGGTGAGCACGGATCGTCACACCATTACTGTCTGTAAGAACAAGAGACTGCGAATTGCCACTTGGAATGTTCCCACCCTGCACCAAGCTGGTAAACAAGAAGACGTAAATTTTGAAATGAAGAGGCTAGAAGTCAGCCTCCTAGGCCTAAGTGAAATAAGATGGAATGGCACTGGAGTAATCCAAACAGACGACTACAAGATGATATACTCTGGTGGAGATAAACATGAAAAGGGTGTTGCAATCATCTGAGACAAAGAAACATCCAAGAGCCTGTCAGCATGCTGGTATATCTCAGACAGAATGATGCTAATCAAACTAAAAGGACAACAAAACAACATCTCTAACATCCAAGTATTTGCACCCACAATGGCAAGCTCAGAGGAAGAAATTGATGCCTTCTACCACTCCCTAGGCAAAGCACTAGAAGAATGCAAATCACAAGAATCCATCATAGTCATGGGCTACTTAAACAGAAAAGTTGGTGATGGAAGAGAAGACCTTATTGTTCGAGACCAGGGATTGGGAGAAAGAAATGAAAGAGGCGTAAAGCTTATACCATGGTGTAAAACAAACAATCCGATAATCACCAACACTTGGTTTACACGACATCCAAGAAGGAAATGGACATGGCTAAGCTCAGAAGCGAATAACAAATTCAAATCGACTACATAACAATCAATAACAGATTCAAAAACTCGATAACTCAATCTACAAGCTACCCTGGAGCAGACTGTGGAAGCGACCAGATACCAGTCATTTGCAAAATGACTATAAAGATGAGAAAATTATAGATACCAAGAAGATCAGAATCACTGGATTATCAACAACTACAAAACAACTCTCATCTGAAAACAGAATACACAATCAAGGTGAAAGACCGTCTTCAATTGCTGCAGGATAAAGAAATCAAATCTTCCTGGGACATACTGAAGGAATCCAGGGTTTTAGCCGCAAAACAAACAATCCCACGAAAAGAACGGAAAAGTAAGAAGAGATGGATAACTGAAGATATAATACAATTAATGCAACAAAAACAGACCATCAAACTAAGAGACAGCGAAGAATACAAACAACATGATAAGACAATAAAAAGAAAATGCAGAGCAGCTAAAGACAATGGCTAAATGAGAAATGCTCAGAATAGAAATGCTACAAACCCATAACCCTGGAACAAAGTTGATGCACAATAAGATTAAAGAACTAACGGGGAAATTACCTTGCTCAGCAAGTCAATGCAAAAGATGACAGCTTAATTATGAACAAAGAGGAAATCCTAAACAGATGGACAAAATATATAAAAGAGCTTTTTGAAGACCAAAGATGAGAAAAAACGAACATAAAGAAGAATGTTGAAGGACCTGGAATTCTAAAATCAGAAATTCGAGCAGCCGTTAATAAAACAGAACATAACAGAGCAACTGGTCCAGACAACATTGCTGTTGAAATGATACTGGCCTTAGAAGATTTTGGAAAAGAGGAAATAACAGAAATAGTAAATGAAATCTATGATCATGGGGAGATACCTGATGATTTAAGTAAATCAGTGTTCATCACACTTCCAAAGAGAGAGGGAACAAGAAAATGTGAGTTACATCGTACAATAAGCCTGATGAGCCACGTGGAAAAGAAGTATTCTCGGAGTAATCATGATGAGAGCAAGACGCTGTATAAAACCAGAAATCAGTAAAGAACAATGCGGCTTTGCGGAAAACACTGGAACTAGAAATCCAATTTTCATTCTGTGAGCGAGCCATCCAGGTACAAAAAGAGGTCTACCTATGTTTTTGACACTGTCAGACAGCAAGATCTACTGGAAATGCTTTAAGATCATGACATAGATGGGAAAGATATACGTTTCCTAAGAAACTTGTACTGGGACCAGTCAGCATCCATCAAAATAGAAGGAGAAGTGAGAGAGTATGTGAATATCATGAGAGGAGTCAGGCAAGGTTGTATCTTTTCGCCACACTTATTCAACCTGTATAGTGAAAATATCTTGAAAGTATCAAAGACACCAAAGGATTCACAATTGGAGGCCATGATATAAATAACATCAGATATGCTGTAACATATAGATGATTCAGAAACAAAAATTCCAGAACTACTCACTATAGTGGCAGCAGAAGGTAATCGCAGAGGCCTCTCAATCAACACCAAGAAGACAGAAAGCATGGTCATCTCCAGAAAGACAAACATCCCACAATGTGTGATCAAGATCGGAAATATAAACATCAAACAAGTCAACAAATTCAAATATCTTGGCAGCCTAATAACAAGTAATGACAGGTGCGACACAGATATCAAACACAGAACAGCAATGGCGAGAGAAGCTTCCCAAAAAATGAAGACCATATTAACAGACAGAAAGATGAGCACGTACACTAAAAACAGAACACCGCAGTACTACATTTATTCTATCCTGACTTATGGAAGTGAATGCTGGACCATTTCCCCAGCAATTGAAAAGAGACTAGAAGCAGCTGAATTATGGTTGAACAGGAAAATGTTAAAAATATCATGGACCACACACACAGCAAATGAATTTCTCAGAAGAGCCCAAGCAGTTCCATCACTCAGACCAACAATAAGAGAAAGACAAATCAGATTCCTAGGACACATTATGAAGGAAAGATGAACTAGAAACTCTCATACTCTCTGGAAGGATTGAGGGGAGTAAACCTAGAGGAAGACCTCGGCTTATGTACATCAAAAGCAAAGCCAGGTGACTACACATCGAGGATGTCATCCAAAAACACGAAGGATAGATCTATATGGAAAACCATGGTCAGCAAACTCCGCATCGGATACGATACCCAGACAGGCAGGCAGACAGCCATTGTTGAAAGAATCTCAGGTGTTGACAAAATTGCGTGCAGGAGTGAGATATGCTAACTAGTTAAGTAGTGTCACAGCAACATCCTGGTACTCATCGTCAGTAAGACGAAAGAGTTAATTGTGGACTTTGTGAAGGGTAAGACGAAGCAACACACACCAATCCTCATAAGTGGAGCAAGTGAGCAGTTTCAAGTTCATGCTTGTCAAGTTCTCTGAGGATCTAACCTGGTCCCGACATATCCATATAGTTATGAAGACGGCAAGACAGCAGCTATCCCTCATTAGGAGCTTGAGGAAATTTCTTATGTAAACAAAAACACGGAAAAACTTCTTTCGATGTACCAAGGACAGCATTTCTACAGGCTACATCACTGTCTGGAATGGGGGTGCTACTGTACAGAACAGAAAGAAATTGTGGAGGTTTGTAAACTTAGTCGGCTCCATCTTGGGTACTAGCTAGGACATCATCAAGGAGCGTTGTCTCAGAAAAACAGCGTCCAATATTTAAGACCACCAGCGCCTGGGCATGCCCGTTTCTCACTTTTACCATCAGGTAGGAGGTACATAAGCCTGAAGGCAGACACTTCACGATTCATGCATAGCTTCTTCCTTCTGCCGTCCGATTCCTAAATGGATATTGAACTCTTAGACATCACCTCACATTTCTAATGCATTGCTTTTCTCTTTTTTTTTACATGATTTTAATCTATTCAACGTAAGTATACTGTAATTGATTTATTATTATTATTATTATTATTATTATTATTGTATTTATTTATTTCGTCTTCTATATTATGTATTGCATTGAACTGCTGCTGCTAAGTTAACAAATTTCACGTCACATGCCGGTGTTGGTAAACCTGATTCTGATTCTGATAATAAGGATAATGACACAATTGTAGTGGGGAACTTGAGTATGCAAGGGGATTGGAAAATCAGGTTGATGTTGAATCGCAGGAGAATGAATTTGTTGAATGCCTACGAGATGGCTTTTTAGAGCAGCGTGTGTTTGAGCCTGCTCGGGAAAAGGCTATCTTTAGATTGGGTGTTATGTAATAGACCTGATCTCATAAGGGAGCTTTATGTAAAGGAACCTTTGGGAGGCTGTGGTCATAATATGATTGAATTCATACTGCAATTTGAGAGGATGAAGCATAACTCAGATATGTCCTTATCCTAATAGAATAAATAGACTTACAGAGACATGAAAGACGACTTTACCCAGGTGGATTGGAGGAGAATACTGGCGGGGATTACAGATGAGCAGAGATGGCTGAAGTTTCTGGGAATAGTTCACAAGGTGCTGGATACATAGGTTGCACAGAGGAAGAAGTTCTCAAATTGACAGGCATACTAATGCACCAGCATACCAAATAGTCTATTTTTTATTCTATAAAGAGTAAAAGAGAATGAAGAGTTGATATTAAACCACTGGCAAATGATGCTGATGAGGTAGCAATGGGGGACGAAAAATAGCAGATAAACACAATGGGTGTCATAGTCCGGTCCGAGAAGGGCCTGTTCAGGTTCACGGTCCGGTCCATGGTTCCTTGTTCTGGGTTTCTGGTTTTCCCCAGCTTCTGTTTTGGGCACATGTTTCTCGTTTTGGGGCTGAGACATAAATACCTCTGCAAACCAGGGATTCGCTGCTGGACTGTTCTGTTCCCCTCCTTTTATTCCCCGTCGCCTGACTCTCTGCCTGGATACCTCGCCTGACTCTCTGCTTGGATACCTCGCCTGACTCTCTGCCTGCACACCTTGCCTGAGTTTCTGCCTGCTCACCTAGCCTGGATACCCCGCCTGTATCACTGAAGATTTACCACTGGAGCAAGACCGGAGCTTTGTTAGATCAAGATAAGGAACTGCCTTTCGTTGTGTGGAATTGTCTGTCTGTGTCCACGCCTTCGCTAGGTAGGTCCGGCCTTTTGCCGCTACCTAGTGTTGGGAACTGTTTCTGTGTCGTCGCCTTCGCTAGGTGGGTCCGGCCGTTTGCTGCCACGTTGTATTGTGATCCGTCCCTTCATGTTCAATGTTCTGTGTATGATTCCCACCCCTACGTCCTGTTCCCAAGGAGGGGTCCCTGCTCTGCGTTATGTGTACGAATCCCGGCCCTAAGTCTTGTTCCCAAG
Source organism: Mobula birostris (assembly GCF_030028105.1). Lineage (NCBI taxonomy): Eukaryota > Metazoa > Chordata > Chondrichthyes > Myliobatiformes > Myliobatidae > Mobula > Mobula birostris. The sequence goes on from NW_027277885.1 coordinate 155,470, forward strand.
GAGGGGTACCAGCTCTGTTTTCCGTGCTGCTGTTTCTTCTAGTCAAAGGTTCCGTGCTCCAGAAGGCCATCGTCTAGTCCGTGCCTGGTCCAGTCCTATCCCAGTCCTGTCCATGTGCCTTTACCTGTCTTTGTGTCTCGCCCTACCCAAGAGTTCCTCACCCAAGACATGTCCAGTCCTGTAGCTACGTCATGTCTTCGCCTAGTTATGGAGAACCAGCCCGAGTCGAGTCCCAGGATCTGGGTCCTTTCCCAGTGTCTGGATCGGAGTCCATACCCAGGCCTCGAAGTAGCCTAGACCCGAGACCCAAGACCCCAGCCTGCAGCCTCAAGACCCAAGACCCCAGCCCTGCAGGCCTTAAAACCAAGACCCAGCCTGCAGGCCTCAAGACCAAACCCCAGCCTGTCTCCAAGCCTCAAGCCTCAAGACCCCAAGCCTGTCTCCAAGCCATAAGCCTCATGACCCCAAGCCTCAAGCCTCAAGACCTTGAGTCTGTCTCCAAGCCTCAGGCCTCATGACCCCAAGCCTCAAGCCTCAAGAACTCAAGCCTGTCTCCAAACCTCAAGTCTCAAGACCCCAAGCCTGTCTCCAAGCCTCAAGCCTGAAGACCCCAAGCTTGTCTCGAAGCCTCAAGCCTGAAGACATCAAGCCTGCCTCCAAGCCTCAATCCTCAAGACCCCAAGAATGTCCCGAAGCCTCAAGTCTCAAGACTCCGAGCCTGTCTCCAAGCCTCAGGCCTCATGACCCCAAACCTCAAGCCTCGAGACCCCAAGCCTGTCTCCAAGCCTCAAGCTTCAGGACACCAAACCTGTCTCCAAGCCTCAGTCCTGAAGACCCCAAGCCTGTCTCCAAGCCTCAAGCTTCAGGACCCCAAGCCTGTCCCCAAGCCTCAAGCCTCAAGACCCCAAACCTGTCTCCAAGCCTTAAGCCTCATGATCTTTCAAGAATGGTTTAATTCTGGCATGGTTCCAGATGACTGGAAGATTGCCAACATCACCCCACTCTTTCAGAAATGCGAAAGTCAAAGCAAAGGAAATGAGAGGTCAATTCGCCCAACTCAATGTTTGGGAAAGTGTTGGAGTCTTATTAATGATGAGGTTTCGAGGTACTTGGAAACCAATGATAAAGTAAGTCACAGTCAGCATGATTTCTATGAAGGGAGATCTTCTTTGACAAATCTGTTAGATGGAATGCAGTTTTGGGAAATATATGATACTGCATTTTTGTAAAAGGAACAATCGTGCAGACTGTTATGTAAATAAGAACAAGGTTCAAACATCAGAGGTGCAGGGGGAAATAGGAGTCCTCATGTAAGACATCTAGAAGATTATTTTATAAGCTTAGTCTTCGGTAAAGAAGGTAAATGCAATGTTGGAATTTGTTTTAAGAGAAATAACATATAGAGTAAAAGCAAAGAGATAATTCTGCACCGTTATATGATAACAGTCAGGCACCACTTGCAGGATTATCAACAGTTTGGGGTCCCATATAGAAACATAGAAACATAGAAAATAGATGCAGGAGTAGGCCATTCGGCCCTTCGCCATTCAGTATGATCGTGGCTGATTATCCAACTCAGAACCCTGTAGCAGCCTTCCCTCCATACCCCCTGATCCCTTTAGCCACAAGGGCCATATCTAACTCCCTCTTAAATATAGCCAATGAACTGGCCTCAACTGTTTCCTGTGGCAGAGAATTCGGCAGATTCACCACTCTCTGTGTGAAGAGGTTTTTCCTCATCTCGGTCCTAAAAGGCTTTCCCTTTATCCACAAACAGTAACCCCTCGTTCTGGACTTCCCCAACATCGGAAACAATCTTCTTGCATTTAGCCTGTCCAATCCCTTTAGGATTTTATACGTTATCTCAGAAAGGATGTGTTGTCATTGGAGACAGCCCAGAGGAGGTTCACGAGGATCATTGCGGGAATAAAGGGGTTCACATATATGGCACATTTGGCAGCTTTGAGCCTGTACTCACTGGAATTGAGAAGAATATGGTTGATCTCATTGAAACCTACCGAATGTGGAAACGAATACATAGGGTGGATGTGTAGAGGATGTTTCCTGTAGTGGGGATATCCAGAACTAAAGGAAACAGCTTCACAAAAGGGGGTGGGAGTGAACTTTTAGAACAGTGGTAAGGAGGAATTATTTTAGCCAGAGAGTTGTGAGTCTCTTGAATGCTTGACGGCAGTCTGGTGCGGAAGTCAAGTCCTTGGTATATTTAAGGTGTAAGTTAATGATCGGGCAGGACATCAGAAGGTATGGTCAGAAGGCAGGTGTATGGGGTTGTGTGGGTTCCGGGATCAGCCATGATTCCAGCATGGGTTCCATCTGGAAAACTATTAGGTGATAAGCAATGAAAAATCAAACAGGATTGCAGAGTACAAATACCAGGATTATGGGAAGCAGGCTTCTGATGTGTTGGTTCTCATTGTCAGGGGTCTGAGTTCAAGAGCTGTGGGGTAATGGTATAGCTCGATAAAACTGATAACCATACTTGGAGTGTTGTGTTCAGGTCTGCTCACCTCCTTATGGAGAGCACAAGTGGAAAAGTTGAACATGATTGGGCTTCTCTCTTTGCAGCAAAGGGGGATGAGAGGAGACTTGAAAGAGGTATACAAGTGAGAAAAACATCGATAGCATGGACACCCTGCGTCTTTTCACTAGGCTGGCAAAGGCTAACACGAAAGAACATACCGTTCAGGTAGCTGGAGGAAATTATAGGGGGATGGGTGCCAGAGGCAGTTTTATTTTACACACAGAGAATGTTGAGTGGGATTCCTTTGAAGAAGTACAAGACAACCAATCTATAGCAATGTTTTGAGAGAGTCAAGTGCAGCCATAATAGTTGAGGTAGTGAAGAACATGCTTGTCCCGGTTGAAGATCATCAAATTTAGGGTGGATGCAGCTGATCCCGCCAAGTTGTGAATATACCAGTGTATGCGGTTTTGAAGGGTATGAAAATGAGCATGTTCTTTGCTGCAAGGTGGAAAGAGAGTTGTCTCAGGGTAGACCACAGCTGGAGCTGTAATAGTGAACAGAATGTTGAGTAGGAAAGCAAAATACAGCATGAGGGAAATAGATAAATAGAGTGACTAAATGAGGTAGAGAGAGGGAGATGGAGAGCCAGAGAGAGGAAGCAAGACAGGCAGAGCAAGCAATGGAGAAAAGAGAGAGTGCAAGAGAGACAGTGAGAGGCAGACAGGGGAAAACAGAGAGAGAGAGAGAGAGAGAGAGAGAGAGAGAGAGAGAGAGAGAGAGAGAGGGGGGGGGGAGAGAGAGGGAGAGAGAGAGAGAACTGGCTGTGTGACATTGTCAGATCTGCGACTCCTCCAACATTGCAGGAAATGGCTTCTTTAGTGAATGATCAGTGTTTTTGATTCCTGTACCACTGCTACTATTGACATTTGTTTCCCTTTCGGCATTGAAATCGTAAGAGTCCTCATAAAGTGTTTTGCTTTAACACGTGTGCAGCGATTCCTTTGTTTGCAAATGCATACGTAAGTACCCTGAGCTGAATTTAAAAAAAAACACTGAAGCGGCTGTCACATGAGCTCGTGATTATACAGGATGGAAACACATGCAGGAAACACTTTAGCGGGGGTAGGGAGTCGGGGACACAGACGAGAGTGTAGTGGAAATGAATGAGCCTGCAGGATGATATGTTACCTCCATCATGCCAGGGCAGTGTGAGCAGCCAGAGGTCGTGGTCCTTATTGGAACTTAGAACAGAGAGAAGATCCTGCAAATAGAATTTATGTAGCTGGGTACAAAGATAAGAAGGAGGAAATCTGGGGTGCTGATCCCAGGATTCATTCAGGTCCCACATGCTTGCGAGGTAGGAGATGGTAAGGTGGAAAAGTGAAAAGTGTGCCTAACAATCTGGTGCCAGACGGATGGCTTCAGGAACACAGATCACTACGTTCTCTTCCAGGATAGGTGGGACTGGTGTAAGGAGAATGGGTTACATCTGTACTGAGGGGAGCTAAGATTGTGACGGGGAATTTTGTTGCAGCCACCCTTGCAGAGTTTTCCCATGTGGCATGTGTGTGGAGGAAGAGGATGGTTGGGAACCAGAGCTACAAGTCAGTAAGTAGCATTGAGCAGAAGGTAGAGACGAGTTCGAAAAACACCATCAGGAAGTCAAGATCGGGCATTGTTAATGGGCACAGTGGCACCAAGGGGCTGAAGTGTGTTTATTTCAGTGCAGGGTGTAGAACAGTTAAGGCAGACGTACTTGGAATCAGGATTACTCCGTGACACAGAGAATTAGCCATTACAAAGAATTGGCTGAGAGAAGGGCAGGACAGAGAGCTACACATTCCAGAATTCAGATGATTCAAGCATTCCAGAGGGAGGTGAATGAGTTTGTGGAGCTGCACTGCCGATCAGGCAGAATGTCACAAAGTCGAGGTCATCCAAAAGGCCTATCCAATGAAATGATGTACGTAGGACGCAGGAAGAATAAAAGGTGCAATCACTGTGACGAGATTATATTGTAAACATCCCAATAGACAGTGAGAGAGATCAACAGATATGTCGGCAGATTAAGGACTGATGTAAAAACAATAGAGTAGCTGTAGTGGGTGATTACTCTCACCAGAATGACAGGCACTTCCTTGCAGCCTGAGGCTTGGATGGGGCATTATTTGTTAGGTGTGTTCAGAAAGGTTTCCTGAAACAGTATGTAGATGGTCATCAGGAAGGGGGACATACCTGAATTAGACTCGGAAAAGGAGCCGGAAGCGATGATTGGCGTTTCATTGGGAAAAAAATTAAGATTATAATCCTGAAGGGTTTCAGACAGTTATTGATAAGGATTGAATGAACCTGCAGGTGAATTAATGTAAATTTGTGGAATGCTAATTTCAGCAGATTTGGGCAGAAATCATAGAGAGTAGTCTGGGAACCGACGTTCTTGTTAAGTCCATCTGACACTTCAGGGTCACTCACAGTCCAGTCGGTCAGAATTCCGGAGTGCCCTGCCCATGATAGGAAGGTAGAGAAGGACGGGGACATTCAGGAACTAACGAAGGTGAGAGATATTGCATTTGTTTAAAAAAGTACTTGTGTTGGGCACGTGGCTAAGTGGTTAAGACATTCGTCTAGTTACCTCAAGGTTCTTAGTTCGAGCTTCAGCTGTGCAAGCGTGTTTGTGCCCTTGAGCAAGGCACTTAATCACACATTGCTCTAGTCTGTGCGAGGAGTGGTACCCCACGTAGACTTCCAATATGCACCGTGTAAGGCATGAAAATGCCCGACGCAGGCCTCTCATGGTCTGAGTCGACGTTCCCCCATAAAAAAAAAAGTAAGAGGAGTCATATGTCAGATTTAGAAAGCTAAAATTGGACAGGACATTGGAGAAACACATAGGCAGCAAGAAACATGTCAGACAGTGAATCAGAGAAATGACATATGATGTGTTGTACTCTGCAAAGTCAAATTTCAGCGGTTTTCTTCAGAATTCCTCTCCCTGTTGCATAGCTGGAATGACAGTCATGGCAGAAACATGCTCTGCCTGATGATTTGGGAGCTCAGGGAGTCAGTCAGTGTAACCGATAACTTCACATGAGGGAAGTGCACGAGCAGCAGTTCCTGACTGACTCTGTGATGGAAATTGAGATGGTGATCAACAGACCAAGGATTGTCCCGGACACTGAGACCATATGATTAGTGTGGTCGCACATAAGGTGCAGGAGGCAATCATGTTTGTTCAACACCAGGCGAGACAAGGGAAAGAGCCAGATATTATAGTGTCCCCCAGTGGCTGCTCCGCTCACAATAAAAACACATTTTGAATACTGATGATGCAATGACCTATTAGGGCACAGCCAGTCTGCTGGCACTGACAGTGTCTCTGAAGCCCAGCAAGGGAGGAAGAGATCAGGCAGGACAGTATTCGAGAGAAGACTCAAGTTTCAGTGGCTATAATAGAGACACAAGGATGCTGTGCTGTCTCCAGAGAACCAAAACCAATAAGAGTGTCGGAGCAGCTGCAAAAAAGTCCCAGGTGCTCCTGGTACATACAGAACACAGAAATGCACAGCACAGTACAGGTTGTTTGGTCCACAATATTGTGCTAATCCTGTATATTAGTCTGGAGACGACCAGGAATTTTTGCAAATGAATAGCCCTCTATTTTTCTAAACTCCATGTACCAATCTAAGCGGCTCTTAAAATACCCTGTTGTATCCGCTTCCAACACCACCGTTGGCAGGACAATCCCCACACCCAGCACCCTCCGTGTGAAAAAACGGAAAAACGTCAGGCCGTTTGCCGCTACCTCATGTTGTGAATTGTTTCTGTGTCCATGCCTCCGCTAGGTTGTCCGGCCGTTTGCCGCTACCTAGTGTTGGAAACCGTACGTCGTGTTCAGCTTTGTGTGTAGTGCCCCGGCCCTAAATCCTTTTCCCAAGGAGGTGTCCTAGCTCTGTGTTCCGTGTACGAGTCCCAGCCCTAAGTCCTGTCCCGAAGGAAGTGTCCTGGCTCTGTGTTCCATGTTCCTGTGTTCCTGTCTCTCAGGTCCAAGACTCCGTATTCCCGTGCTCTATATCAAGGCTCTGTGTCCCTGTTCTCCCCAACACCAAGGCTATGTATTCTGCGTTTCTGTCCTCCCGAGTCCAAGGTTCCGAGGTTCCTGTCTTCCCAAGTCCAAGGCTCTGCTGCTCCTGAGCATCAAGTTAAGGATCCGTGTTCTCGTCCTGTACACGTGCTTCGTCCTGTGGTGGAGTTCCCTCGTCTTGCCCAGCAGTCTCTCGTACTGTCCTGCAGCATCGCCTATTCCTATCTCCCAAGACGACGTCATGGCTTCGCCTAGTTCCGGAATATGAGCCCGAGTCAAAAGCCAGGTTCTGGATCTTTGTCCAGTCTCCGGCTGGAAGTCCAAGCTCAGGCTCCTAGTTCCCAGTTCCTTGCCCTGGTCTCGCTTTGCAAGCCAATGTGCTAATCCAAGTCTGTGTTCTTGTCCCAGTTCGCTAGTCAATTTCTGTTCCTAGTACTTCAGTGTCTTGTAATTGTGTCCGCTAACAGCATCACCCTTAAGACAGGATTGTTGGCTGTAGGCCTGTACTCACTGGAGTTCATTAGAATTAGGGGAAATTTCATTGAGACCTATTGAATATTGAAAGGCCACTGTAGACTAGATGTGGAGATGATGTTTAGTCTCTCCCTCTCCAAGTGTACAGTGCCCTCCTGCTTCAAATTATCCACCATTCTTCATGAACCAATAAAGTCCAGCTAACATTCCTCAAAGACTGGCGTCCTGTCGAACTCACGCCAATAATAAGCAAAGGCTTTGAGAGTCTCGTTAATGATTGCTACCACCCAAACTGTACCCTATACAATTCATCTACTGACACAACCAATCGACAGATTACGCGATAGCCACTGTTCTACAACCCGTCTTACACATCTGGAGAAGAATGATGCTTGTGTGAGAATGCTGTTCTTGGACTACAGTTCAACATTGAAGACCATAATTCTATCCAGGCTTGATAAGAATCTCACACCCTCGGACTTGACCCTGCCGTGTGCTACTGTGCCCCGGACTTACTGTCTGATCACCAGTTGGTGGTAAGAATGGTCTCCCTCACCTCCAACGCTCTAACGTTCAATACAGCAGCTCCTCAGGGCTGTGTACTGCGTCCCCTCCTTTACTCCCTGTACACCCATGACTGTGTCGTCATCCACAGCTCCAATCTGCTAAATAAATTTGCTGACGACACTACATTGATTAGCCTTATCTTAAACAATAACGAGGTAGCCTGCAGGGAAGGTCACCTCGCTGACCCAGTGGTGTCAAAAAAATATCTGTCCTTCTGGTAAAGTCCAATGTGAATAAAACTCCGAAGACCGGTTTCTTAGAGTTATCACAGTTTATTGCGCACCCTCCTGCAGGAGCTTGAGACCCAGTTGCCAAAAGGAAGGTATGTAAGTACTGCCACCATCAGACAAATGGGCCTGCTCCCACTTGTGACAGCTGTATACTTCTGCACATTAAACCCCATACATTACTGTTGGAAGATGGTTATTTGAACTGGTACGCCCAACAAGTCTGTTGGTGCAAAACTTATTTACAGATAAGAGAGTGTGCTAGATCAAGGCGAAATCTGTTTGTGAGAAACGTAGTTACAGATAAGAGAGTCCGCTAGATCAGTGCTTAATTACAGATGCATGTGCTGTCCAGTCCTTATCGGTGAGCCCTCCTCTCCCTACTGAAACGAGGGTACAATGCGCAATGTTACAAAGCTCTGAATGTTTCTCTACGAGCCGGGGAGAAAATAGTTGACTGCTGAAGGCAGAGTTTACTTTAGTTCAAAAATTTCTATTCAGTCCCAATTATTCTTTTAGCCAAAGGCTACATACGTTCGAAATATATTTTTGAATATCCCCAAGTCCTTACTTCAGCGACACAAAAACAAAAGAGCTGGTTGTGGATTACAGGAGGAATGGAGACGGGTTCGCCCCGATTGACATCAGTGGATCTGGGTTTGAGAGGGCATCCACATCTTCGAGGACCTCACGAGTTTTGTACACACCAGCTGTGTTTGGTGAAAATGGTACAACAGTGCCGGTTTCACCTCAGACAGTTAGGAAGTTTGATATGGGGCCCCAAATCCTAATCACGTTTTAAAGGGGCACAATTGAGAGCATCCTGACTGGCTGCATCACTGCCTGGTATGGAAACTGTGCCTCCCTTAATCGTAGGACTCTGCAGAAGTGGTGCATACAGCTCTGCGGATTTGTCGTTGCGAACGTCCCATGATTCAGGACATTTGCAAGCACAGGTGTACAGAAAGGATCCGTCGGACCATTGGGACCCGAGTCACACCAGCCACAATCTACTCCAGCTGCTACTATCTGGGAAACGGTACCGCAGCCTAAAAGCTAGGACCAACATGGCATGGGACACCTTCTTCCATCAGGCCATCAGACTGACGAATTCACCTGATTTGAGTGTACTTTATATGACATTGAATGTTCTATTTATTATTAATTATCATAAAGTACAATAATTGCAAATTGCGCATTTAGTTGAGACATAACGTGAGGATTTTAACTAATCAGGTATCTGAAGGATGTTAGAAATAAAGACAATTCAGTTCATACATTCCTCTAGTGGAGGCGCGTAGGACCAGAGCTCACAGTCTCAGAATAGAGAGTTACCGATCTAGATCTAAAATAAAAAGCAATAGCTTCAGAAAGTGAGTAGTGAAACTGGAATTCATTGCCACAAACGTGTGTATAGATCAACACGTTCAGTACAAAAAGAAGATTGATGGCTTTTGATTAGTCAGTACATCAAAGTGTTGGGGGGAACAGGTAAGAGAATGGTGTTTAAAGGGATAAAGGAATCAGCCATCGTGAAATGGTGGAGCAGACTGGATTTTTCTGAATGACCTTATTCTGCCCCTTTCTCTTATGATCCAATCACAGTCATAACAGAGACATGACCGAAGGAAGGGCAGAATAGGCATCTTAGTGTTCCAGGATACAAAGATGCAGGGAAGAAGGGAAGAAGAGTTACCATCTTGAATGCAATGGATGGAATAATGATCTGTATGGAGGACATCATTTGTACCTAAAACATGTAACGAGGCATTATGGATACCAGTTAGTCACAAGATATGGTATTATAGAAACCCGAACAGTCAAGAGGAATTGGAATTGCAGATATGCAGTGAAACTGCAATTGTAAACATAATAAGGCAGTTTCGGTGAGAAATTTTAACTCCATAATATTGACTGGGTATTTCATAGGGTAAAAGGCATGGAGCTGAATTTGTGAACTGTGTCCAAGAAAGCTTCCTCCATCAAGATAGAGACGAACACTACTGGAGAGGGTGCAACACTGGGACTCCTTTTGAGAAATGATGTAGGTAAGTGGCAGAATTGACTGTCGGTGAGCAGTTTGGTTCCAATTACTAGAATTCTCATAGCTTTACATGGTTATGGTGAAAAATGCAATCCATTAACAAGTTAAGTTCCTCAACAGGATCAGAGCAAATTTAGGAGCCATTAACCGGGACTGGGCAAGTGGTTTACAGGAAAGATACATCTACCAAGTGGGAGGCCTTTAAAAATGTGATGTCAGGAGTTCAAGACCTGATCATTCATTTTACTGTAAAGGACAAGGCTAGCAGGTTTCAGGAAACCTAGTTGATGAGAATTACTGAGGTCCTGGTTGAGAAAGTGAAAACAGTTATTTTACATTTATTCTTGAGCCCAACATCAAAACACGTTAAAAAAAATATCTTTTCTATTTCTATGTAATCCTGACTATTTGCCTTGATCACTGGACCGTAAAATGCTAGAATCCTCAATTCTGTGAAAAGGTCATTATAAAGCACAAGTCAGGAGAGGGACACAAGAACATTTGAAAGCCAATTAATATTCCTTGGAGTACAGTTAAGTCAATCATCCAAAAATGGAAAGAATATGACACAACTATAAATCTGCCAACAGCAGGCTGTCCTCAAATAAGGGGGCTAGTGATAGAGGCCACCAAGAAGCTTATGATAGCTCGGAATAAGTTATCAAGCTTCAGTGGAGAGACTGTGCATACAACTGTGGCCTGGAGTTTTGCCAATTTCCATGCTTTCAATAACTTTTCATGCAGTTGATTGGAGTTTTCAGTCTTCATGGTTTAGTTTTTGCCAGGACACGGATTCGCCAGCAATTGGGCCTGCCAGTTACAGGTGTATTTTACTACAGGCAATTGAAATATCCTGACTGCACACGGTGATCTCCATTTAACTATTTATGTGTCTTCTAAAACCAATTGGCTGTACCAGTGACGATTTGATGTGTCATATTAAAGGAGGTGAATACTGCTGCAATCAATTAGAATGATCAAAACTCAAAATATAATTTGCTTTATTTATGAATGGATATGAACTAGAATGGTATTAGATTTTCATAGAAGTGCTCAAACTAGATAAAGAGAAAGCAATTAAACAAATAACAGAAATTTCATTTTACTTGTTTATTTATTGAGGATAATGTTCCAATCTTGCATGCGTTTGTTGGAAAAATATTCTTTCAGTAGCCGGTGTGACCTTCTTCTACAGCAGTAACTCTAAGCAAACGTTTCCTTTAACTGTTGATGAGTCCTGCACGTTGGATTAAACGACTTTTAGGCCAATGGGTCTTGCAGAACTGCTTCAACGCTCGGATGCTGGTGCGCTTCCTGCATGAACAACTTGTTTCAGGTCCTTCCACAGCATTTCCGTAGGATTAAGGTCAGGAGTTTAATTCGGCAATCCCAAAACACGAATTGCCTTCTTTTTAAACTATTCTGTCGATGAGATATTCTTGTCTTTCGGATTATTGCCTTGTTGCATTATTCACCTTCAATTAAGCTTTAAGTTGCCGGACTGCTATTCTGACATTCTCCTGTAAAATGTTCCGATAGCTTTAGAATTCATTGTGCCCTCACCGATTGCAAGCTGTGCAGGCCCTGATGCAGGAAAGCAGCTCCACACCATGATGCTCCTTCCACCATGCTTCACAGGTGGGTTGATGTTTAGGTAGTGGTATACTGTGCCCTTTTACTCTAAACATAGCAATGTGCATTTCTGCTATAAAGCTCCACTTTCTTTGACAACTGTCCACAGAACATAGTTGCAGAAGCATTGTAGAACATACAATGGGTTCAGGCGTTTGTTTTGAAAATTTGAGACGGGCAACAGTGTCTTTATTTTTTGGAGATCAGTTTTTTTTTTTCAGTGCTGTCCTTTCTTGTTCGGTGCTTTTCATGTAGTGGACGCAAGAACAGAGACATGAGCGACTTTTAGAGATCTCTGCAGGTCATTTACAGTTATCCATGGGTCCTTTTCCTCATCCTTCAGTCTTTCTTTCAGCAGTGCCGGACGTCGCCTTTATCGTCCGCTGAATGGTATCTGCTGACCTGCTGCATTGCTTCCCTCCAACTTGCTACACAATGATAACTTCTCCCAGGTGCTTCCAGCGAACGTACCGGTGAGGGATATCTGCTCCCCTTCATCTTCGGTGTAATCTGTCATCAGCGCATCGGTCCTGCCTGCCCTGGAAGGGAGCCTAATTATCCCTCTCACAGAACCTGTTCTGATGCCCCAACTCCTGGGGCATTTAATTGCACCACCTTCCTCGTCCTGAGCGCGTTTGAACGTGGAACAGAGATCAATCCAGGAATCAACGTAATGGAGGACATTCTTCTTAACTTACAAGTTAATTCGCTCTGTTCTTTTTGTAGAATTCTCTCATTCTCTCTCTTTCTCTCTCTCTATCTATCTATCTATCTCACCCTTTCCCTCCCTACCTCCGCTCACCAACATCCTCCCCTCTCCTCCTACCAATTCCCACGGTAGCAATGCGTGTTAGAAACCAACTATTCTCAAGGTAAATAAAAAAAAAATCTCGCCCCGCACATTTTTAAACTCACCCTGCTCTTACATTAAAACTGTGACTTCTAGAATTGGACATTGTAATTCGGTAAAATGATGCTGACAGTCTACTCCAAATCTCTCTCTCATGGTTTATAAAATTCTGCCAAGTCTCCCCTCAGCCGATAACTACCGAGGAAAACAGTACCCCCCCCATCCGACTTTCCTTGTGGCTCAAGTCCCCCAGTCCTGGCAAAGAGCATGTGAACCTGCTGTGCACCATCTGCTGAATTACAACGTGCGGACCGGCACTGCCCACAGTGATCGAAATGTCACCCAGTGAATATCTGCACAACTACAGCACGATACTCCAATTCCAATGCCTCTCTGATGAAGATAAACTTGTCTTACACCACCTTTACTATATGGTCTACCTGGCAGTATCTTCCTACAGAATAGTGATGAACACGGAATTCTTTCGTTTGCGGACTGCGAATCTGTGGTAGCTGCTGTTACACATGGCTGCTTATGTGGAGCATTCCTGCAGGTGCTCACTTTTATCCGACTTGATGAAATCATAAGATATTTAGGCATGCAAACAAATTTATCTTTGAAAATTTAAGTAACTGATGCTGTCGGCTGAAGGCACCGGCATGACGAGACGACGACTCAGCTGGTACCTCATTGGAGCTGTGACGACAAATCAAGTTATCAGAAGATTGATGCTGATGTGAGAGATAAGTGTGACAACGGAGAAGCGTTCAAGATGTTAATAAGAGAGGACAGAGATTAACGAAAAGAGACACAGTTCCGAGTATTGACAGACCGGTTGCTTTCAACCTGAACTGTTTGAAGTTTGATGGACAGGCGATACCCCAGCTGGGGGATAAAAAGAACAGGTTCGCTAAGGCACGACACACACTACGAGATCACGAGATAACGAGACCCTGGAAGACTGGTGCGCCCCCACAAGTTGGTGAGGTTTGGAGGTCTGGTCGCGGGAACCGACCATAGACGCAAAGGTTGAAAAGGGTACGATTGGTGGGAACCTGGTGTGTGTGTCCGCCCTTGCCTGGGCGCGGGGTTCACCGCGGAAGAACGGTCGTATCCGGAACGGAGGGGTCACAGTCGGTGACCACAGAAGACACCAAAAGGGTTCGCCCGAAGGCTAACTGCAAAGAACATCAAAGGTCTGGCTGAATCAGATTTGCATATTCTCTCCCTCCCCCCCTCTCTCTCTCTCTCCCCCCAACGGCACAACAGCGATTACTGCGAACTGTACTAAGCTGAACTGAGCTCTGCGTCACTTGAGGCTGATCGTGTTACCCCTAGACTCCGATAGAGTTTATTTGATTCCTATTACCCTAGTTCTGTGTGCATGTGTGTTTTATCATTGCTAACCTGTTGCATTTATATCCTTACGATTAGAGTACCGTGTTACTTATTTCTTAAATAAAACTTTATTAGCTTCCGTTAAAGCAGACTCCAACTAGGTGGTCCATTTCTACTGGTCTGGCAACCCAGTTACGGGCTACGTAACATAAGTGGGGATCTCGTCCGCGATTTTGAACGTCAAATTTGGGACAGGGTAAATTGATTGGGTTAAAATTCCCGAAAGAAAGAAAGGGCAAACAGCAGAAATGGAGATTGAGGAATTTCGAGAGGCACCAACCTTGGAGGCATTAGAGGATGCCAGGAAATCAGAATTGGCAACTGGGGCCAGACGGTTGAATCTTTTTAAGGGGAAGTCGACAATGAGGAGAGCGGAGATGCACAGAGCTATCATAGAGCATTATGTATCTAAAGGTGTGTTTCCCCAAGGGGAGCTGGAGGTGGTTTCTATGGGCAAACCTGGTGAGAAGCAGTACAGCTGCAGATGGAAAAATTGAGACTGGAGCACGAGTTCCGGGTAAAACAGCTGGAAAGAGAAGAGAGGGACAGGCAGTTTGACCGAGAAGAGAGGCAGTTAGAACAACAAGAGAGAGAGAAACAGAAGGAAAAGGAATTCGAGCTGGATAAGTTAAGGATGACGCTAGCGCAGGGGCCTATGCCGAACCAAGGTGGAGGGTTCAGGGCGACTCAGGAAATTAGGCTGGTTCCCCCATTTGAGGAGGCCGATGTTGATCGGTACTTTCTTCATTTTGAAAAAATCGCTGCAAGTCAGGACTGGTCGAGGGATAAGTGGGCTGTTTTCCTTCAGAGTGTACTTAAAGGAAAAGCCCAGCAAATTTACTCGGCATTGTCCGCAGAAGATGCCCAGAGGTATGATGTGGTGAAAGAGGCGATACTCAGGCTTTATGAGTTGGTCCCGGAGGCATACCGGCAGAAGTTCCGGAATGCGAAGAAGCAGTGGGGCCTCATGTATTTAGAGTTTGCCCGTGAGATGCTGATGTATTGTAAGCGTTGGTGCACCTCGAAAGGGGTCAATGGGGACTATGTCAGACTGCTACAGCTAATCTTGATTGAGCAGTTTAAAGGTTGTGTCCCTGAAGATATGAGGGCCTATCTAGATGAGAAAGAGGCGGAAACTTGAGTCGCAATTGCTATGTTAACGGATGAGTACGCGTTTACACACAAAGTGAAGTGTACCCTGAGTAAAAGCTACCACAAGGGTAGTCGAGAGGGCGGAGAGAGTTCACTGGAAAAGCCAGAAAGTAAGCCAGGCACTAGTGAGAAGCATAACGAAGACAGGATGCAGTTTGGTAGGAAGTCTCCTGGGGTCGTATGCTATAATTGTGGGAAAGCCGGTCACTTTGCGTCCAGGTGCTTTGCCCCAAAGAAGGAAACGGGGAAAGGAAAAACGGCGGTTTCGACTCGCTGTATTGAGCTGGTAAACAAACTGCTAGGGGAGAAGATGTCTGATAAAGTTCAGGAAGGGCGCGAGAAGTTTATCTCGGCCGGATTGGTGTCGGTGAAGAAGGGGTTAAACCCAGTTCCAATACGGATCTGGAGAGGCACTGGAGCTTGTCTGTCATTGATCTTAAAGAGTGTGTTAGACTTCAGTTCAGAGACCCAGACTGGGGAGGTCACTGTGAGAAAAGGCATTGGTAAAGGGACTGAAGCAGTACCTTTACACCAGATACACTTAAAAAGCGACTTGGTCTCTGGACCAGTCACGATAGGGGTGAGGCCCGAATTACCGATGGAAGACGTGGAGGTCTTATTCGGTAATGACCTTGCCGGTGGAAATGTGTTCTCAGCAGTAAAACTGACAGGCCAGCCTGCCAGCATTGAGGGCCCGTCCATGGACTCACAGGCTTATCCCGTTTGCGCAGTGACACGGCGCATGTCCAGCAAGGCTGCCGAAGTGAATTTAGCTGAGAAGTTTCTACCAGCCTTGTACCAGCGGGAGGTTGAAACTGAGAAGGGTCGTATAGAACGGAAGTTAAGGTAGACTTATCATTAGCAAGGAAGGAATTTATACAGGCACAGGAGCGAGACGGGGAGCTGATGGTTTTGACGGAGACAGCTCTCTCTGAAGCAGAATTAAAAAGGGAGCTAGTAGGCTATTATGTGAAGGAGGGAGTACTAAGGAGGAAATGGAGACCAAGTACCGTGCCCGCAGATGAGTAATGGGGGGTGGTGCCAAAAAATTATGGGGATGAGATTTTTAACCTGGCCCACAAGATACCCCTCGGTGGACATTTCGGGGTGAGGAAGATAGTCGACAGAATCATGAAAGAGTTTTACTGACGGCACAGGATGAAGGATGCTATTGACTATTGTAGACGTGAGCTAACACAGTTACAGGCTATTGATATGCTAACAGCTTGCCACAATAGGCGAGCAGACATACTCGGTGTTATCACGAAAGTTTATGAGGCTAGGGTGCCACCTGATAAGGAAGAAAATCCATTTTGGAAAGATAAGTATGGTGCCGACCAAATGGGAGAACTCTATTGTTGTGGCCAGCTTTGCTGATGAGTTCTCTCCCTTAACCCCCGAACAGAGCGAGCCGCTAAGAAAGCTAATTAACCGGCACGCACACGTATGTCCGGATGTCCCGAGGCGATGCAAAGAGCCGGGACATGGTGTTGTTGTCACATCAGGTCAGCCTAGTGAACAACACCCCTATAGGATGATTAATTCAGTGACAAAAGGGCTAAAGAACGCAGAAGCGTATATTGGCGATTTAGTAGTCTGGAGTGACACGTGGGAGGGGCACATTGTGGCAGTAGAGGAACTGTTTAAAAAGCTGTTTGAAGCCAGCCTGACAGTGAACCTCGCAAAAAGTGAATTCAGCCACGGAAAGTTCACTTATCTGGGAGTTGTGGTAAGACAGGGGCAGCTGGCACCGATGCAGGCTAAGCTGCGGGCTATCTCTGAAATCCCCACACCGACAGACAAGAGAGCCCTGAGAAGGTTCTTGGGGATGGTGGGGTACTATCGGAAGTTTTGCAAAAACTTTGCGGATATTACCCTCCCTCTTACTAAGCTCTTGCCAAAGAATGTTAAGTTTGTGTGGGACGACCTTTGTTATATCTGTCCCGGACGGAAACCACTGAGAATCTACACTGATCATAACCCAGTAGTGTTTTTGGCCACTATTAAGGATAAAAACAAAAGGATGCTAAATTGGAGCCTGGTCTTAGAGAATATTAATATAACACATATAAAAGGAACGGAAAATGTGATTGCTGACTGTCTGTCAAGGTGTTGAAAACTTAAAGTTCTCTGTATTAGCCGAATAGCTGATGACTATGTATATTAATGTGTATCTAATAATGTATTCATGCCCATGATTTTTACCCTGGTAAAAATCCATTGAACGACAGGGGTGTGACGACAATCCAAGCTATCAGAAGATTGATGCTGATGAGAGAGATAAGTGAGACAATGGAGAAGCGTTCAAAATGTTAATGAGAGAGGAGAGAGATTAACGAAAAGCGACACAGTTCCGAGTATTGACAGACCGGTTGCTTTGAACCTGAACTGTTTGAAGGTTGATGGACAGGCGATACCCCAGCAGGAGGATAAAAAGAACAGGATCGTTAAGGCACGAGACACACCACGAGATCACGAAATAACGAGACCCTGGAAGAGCGGTGTGCCCCCACAAGATGGTGAGGTTTGGAGGTCTGGTCGCGGGAAACGACCATAGACGCACAGGGTGAAAAGGGTACGATCGGTGGGAACCTGGTGTGTGTGTCCGCCCTTGCCTGGGTGCCGAGTTCACCGCGGAAGAACGGTCGTATCTGGAACGAAGGGGTCACAGTCGGTGACCACAGAAGACATTAAAAGGGTTCGCCCGAAAGCTAACTGCAAAGAACATCAAAGGTCTGGCTGAATCAGATTTGCCTATTCTCTCTCTCTCTCTCTCTCTCTCTCCCCAACGGCACAACAGCGATTACTGCGAACTGTACTAAACTGAACTGAACTCTGCGTCACGAGGCTGATCATTTTACCCTTAGACTGCGATAGAGCTCGGTTGATTCCTATTACCCTAGTTCTGTGTACATGTGTTTTTTTATCATTGCTAACCTGTTGTATTTATATCCTTACGATTAGTGTACTGTGTCACTTATTTGTTTTATAAATCTTTATTAGCTTCTGTTAAACCAGATTCTAACTAAGTGGGCCATTTCTACTGGTTTGACAACCCAGTTACTGGGTACGTAGCAGAGTGTCCTCTCACATTTCTTCACCTTTTTGAACCACCAGTTCCTAGTAGTGATATAATTGATCGCTAACTGAAGGAGATTGCGTTTGTGTTCAAGGAAAAAAAGTTTAAACATAAAAAAAAATGTATGAATGAACCATGCAGGCATGGCGGAACAGAACTGCACTGACTCTCTCCACTGAAAAAAAAAACGTTGGGGAAGTAAAAAAACATCAAATGGGTGTCCTTAAAAACAAAATATTATAGACATTGACAGAACGAATAAAAACAGCTGACTCTGCCTGTTTGCTCAATGGATTGTGTATAATGAGACCAATGGGAGCACTAAATGATTTCAACGCGGTTCCGACAGGTGTATAAAAAATCCTGGAATCAGTAAACGCAGACATTTGAGACAATCTTGTCAATTGATCGCCGCTCCAAGCAGAAAATGGGATATTCCGCAATTTACAACATCGTCAGAATTTACTGCCCATTGCTTGCTGCGCTCGGTCTTTCAGGTAATGTTATGTTTGTTTGTGTATCACGCTGGGACATCGTAGGTTGAATGTATATTGATACCAATTTTCATGTGCTGTCCAGTGTTTTTTTTTTCTTTGTTATTGGACGATGAAAATAAACATTCGCCATTAAGTTACATTCTAAATGCAAGTTGCGTTAGTGTAATGGCTTAATTTTTCATTGGGAAATGTTTGAGGTGCTTTGCTACATGTATGTATATATATGTATATGTATGCAATTTTAACTGAAGGAACTCAGTCTTTACTATTGTTCAAACACAATTGTTTGCCAGAAACAGTTAAAACATTCCAACAAAACGCAGACAGGAAACTCTCTCTCTCTCTCTCTCTCTCTCTCTCTCTCTCTCACACACACACACAAAACAGTGCAGTTGGTACTGAATACGACACGCAGCATCGATGGACAGGAATAAATATTCGACTTTTCACATCAAGGCCCTTCAAGCAGACTTCATCAGGACAGATTACACATAATCTGTCTCTCGTGACAAATTGGCAGTGGGAGCAATGACTCAGCAGGCCCGGTCACCACGGATCCCGCTCTGTGCCGTAATATCTCTTTCTGACCTCACACAGGCCGGCACAATTCTTCTCTTAGTACCGTGAATGTTTACTGTAGGGACAAGGAGACTAGATATCTTGCAGGTATTGGTTAAATCCCACAGTATTAGCAGCCGTACCATTTGCTCTCCACGTAAAATTGATTCTTCCTCTGGTGTCATCACAGTCTGAGAGAATTAAAAGTATATCGTCTCGATGCGATGCATGAGGTTTCAATATCAGGTGCCGAGTAAATCATAAGTTGTGCAGTATTATTAAGTGAAATAAATAAATGATGATATCACTTCACGTCGTTTTATAATTGTAATTAAATTACATAACAATTTGGCCAACCATTCGTGGTACATTGAAAACGAATATTACGGATATGTTACGTTGGTATTTGCCTTATGATTGTCAATCAATAAGCAGGCTTTCTCACGAGTCCTTCGCGATTGCGGAGAAAACGCAGGTATACAAATGAAATATGTTTTTAAAAAAGTATTCTGTCTGTCAATTATTTGTCTGTTTCTCTGAGCAAGACTAGGTTTGTCCTCAAACCAGTGGCTGCGGCCATTCCTCCATTAATTTGTCCTTTGCAACACAACCGTCTGCTGAAATGAGGAGAACAATGTGCGTCCTGTTCTGCTCGATGATCTTCAAGTCATTCGGGAGAATGAGTAGGCGATAAACAGGAGCCACAGGGGGGTTGTCACCACTAGATTGCAGGAGAAAGGTAACTGTCAGGGGAAGGGGGTGAAATGCGCAACAGCGTACACCTTTTACCGTTCCGCTCAAAAATAATGATGCAACTTTAGATATTACTGACAGCCATAGTGACGATGTCTCTGTCACTGAGTTTGCTGCTGTGGCTCAGAAGGGCAGAGGCTGGAGGAGGCTTGCAGTGTTGAGAGGAGATTCCTTTGTCAGAGGATCAGAGAGTGTGTTCTGTGGGCGCGATACATACATGGATACACCTATGCCTATCATAATATTGAAGTTTTGATAAATTCTCTATTTCCCGTTGTAATCTGCGGTGCACATCCCAGCAACTTTTGAGAGGCTTGTATATAACTGCCTTTTACCCTTGAAGTTTCTTATCTCAACCCACAAGGAGTCAACATCTCCCATTCCTATGACACATATTTTTACTAATCTTCCATTCTTTACCAGCAGAGCCGCCACCTCTTCTGCATGCCTTCCAATCCCTCCGATACAACCTGGAATATTGAACACTTAGTTCCCAACTACATCTATTGTTCAGTCATGATTAATTAATGACCATAACATCATACCTGACATCCGGTAATAGTACAATAAAACTTTATTTCTTGTAATCGGTACATTGAGATATAACACTTTGAGTACTTTATTTGTTAATCCTTTTTGATTCTTCATCCCTAATGAACTGATACTAACCCAGCTGGCTGCAGTTTGGTCCTATCATCGGCCTGCCATTCCTGACAATCTAATTGCAAGCTATCTTTGCTTACGTTACCATCGACCTATCCTGAGTCCCCTCAACGCGAACACCCCCTCCACCCCCCATGCTAAATCGGTGTAAACCATCCCCATCTGTTCTAACAGACCCGCCCACGATAATACCTGTTCTCCTCGGGTTTAGTTGCAACCCATCCCTTTTGTACAGATCATGCCTCGCGCAGAAAAGATCCTAGCAATCCAAGAACCTGCCTCTGCACGTAGCACGTAGTTTTCTGCAATATCACACTGTTTCTACGCTCACTCGCACATGACGCAGGTAACAATGTAAAAATTACTGCACTTTTAGTCCTGCTTCTCAGCTTTCTGCCCACCGTTCTAAATTCTCCGTTCAGAACCTCTGATTTCATTTCCAAAGTCATTAGTACAAATTTGTACCAAAGCATCAGACTGCTCCCCCTCCCCCTCCAAAATGCCGTGGACACGATCCGAGACGTCAGTCACCTGGAAACTGGTTGGCAACATGCCATTCAGGTTTCGGATTCTAGTCCACCGATTCTCCAGTCTGTTCCTCCGATATTGAGTCCACGATCACTACCTCTCCCTCTTTCCTTTCTGCACCACGGACCAATAATCGGTGCCTAGTCTCCGTGGCATTCATGCGCCACAAAATATCCAAAATTGTATACTTAATATAGAGTGGATTGACCACATGGATGCTCAGTGCTAACTGCATATTCACATTTCCAATTCTACTGAGGATCACACAGCGACTTCTGGGTGAGTACCTCCTACTAACTACAGTCAATTATCTCTTTACTCTCCCGTCCCATCCGAAGGTCATCCATTTGCTGCTCCGGATCCCTAAGACAGACTTCAAGCAGCTGCAGCTGTATGCACTACACGGACATGAATAACTATCTAACCAGCTATTTAATGATGATGCGGAACTGAATGCCGGTGCATTTTTTAAATTACTATTGGTGAAGTGCAATCATTACCATTTTGACGATGCAATCATTAAATAGTTTCATTTAAAATGGATGCCAATGGCATAAAACCTTTTAAAGAAGGGTAATGACCTCATATGGTCAGAAATGAAAACAAATGTCTTCACTACCTGTGTCGTTCTCCACAGGACGCCCTCACATCAGGGAGAACTCTCGGTAACCTGCCTACAGGGTTGGGTATCCGGCCCACTGTTCACTACTCTACAGAGGTGCCTGAGAACGCTGTGCTGTAAGGCTCCGCCTTTCTCTCATTTGGTTAACTTAGGATCTGAAACGAGCGAGATCTAAATTGTGCACCATTGTGTAGAATCAGGGTGAGTGGCTTGTCTAAGAAGGCTTCCGCCGCCGTCTCTACATATCTTCTGATTTCCAGTGAAATACATTCATGAACTTTGGTCCATGTAAATTTAAAAAAATACATTTTAAATGGAAGCCAATTAAGTAAACGTTTGTAAAGAAAGGTAAGTTCGTAAAAACGTCTGAAAATGTACTCATTGTCTCCATATCAGTGTCGATTTACGGAAGTGCTCTCCCGTTACTTCACTACTGAACAAAGGCGCCTGGAGGCGATCTGCAGTCAGCCTCCGGCTTTCCACCCAATTGTTAACTTCTGTATGAGAAACTGTCGAGATCTAAACAGTCCGTTGTAACGAGAAACAGATAGAACAGGCCATGGACATCCCATCTCGGTCAGCGCAAATGGACCGTACCCTGACTCCAGACAATGTCTCAATCAACCATTACTCACTCTCTGCGGGAAATGGTAGTAATTGTTTTTAATTAACTCTTTTCAGTTAATTTAACGGCGATTGTGATTCTGTCCCGTGGGAAATGTGGCCTGTCCAAGTGCATCACTCTTTATCTTGTGGCCATGGCGGGAGCCGATCTGACAGTGGTCATCGTTGTTATTATATTAGAGAGGATAAATTATATCTATTTGTTTGCTAAGTTCTTGCTTGTGACTCCGCCGTGCTCTGTGCTACTTGTCCTGAGTGTCGCGACCAGGGATATTTCCATTTGGTTGACGGTTGCTTTCACTTTCGATCGCTGCGTGGCCTTCTGCTGTCCGAGGCTGCGGAACCGATATTGCACCGAGAGAGCAGCGACTATGGTGGTAGCTACAGTGATCACAGCCTGTTGTGCCAAGGCCGTTCCTTGTTACTTCGCAGTGGATCGATGGCGTTGTGTCCCCGCAACTGAATACTTCACGTCACCCCTGTGGAAAGCCTACGAAGTATTTGACAGCCTTGTAGTGCCGTTGTTACCAATTAGTTTAATTATGTTCTTTAATGTTTCAACCGTCAAACGGATTATAGCGACAAATAGAGTTCGCCAGGTACTTCGGAGAAGCAGCGAAAATCGTAACGATCCAGAGGTAGAAAACCGAAAACAGTCAATGATTCAGTTGTTCGCTCTTTCAGCCAATTTTATATTACTTCGCATGCCCTATGTCGTACATTCTACGACGTGTCAAGTGGAAAACTATTACTACACAGACAGTTATTTCAGCAAACCGACCTATATCCTGCAGCAATTTGGGTTTATGCTGTCTTTTCTCAGCACCTGCACCGACACGTGTATCTATGGGCTGACACAGCGAAAATTCCGGGAGGAGCTGGCAAATGGAGTGAAATGCCTGTTTATAGCAAGGGGGAAGATGTGTGGATAAATCCTCCAAATTAAATGTTAGCAAAATAAAACTTGCTCCAAGCGATCGCTATATTGCTATCTCACTGTACAATCGATCAGCGTGGAGAAATCAATATGGATTAAGTTATTGTCTTCAGGGAAAGTTTACTGTCTGGTATAAGATAAAATGTCCGTTACGGAGGCTGATTACAAGGTATCGAAGCATTTGAACATGACTTAATCTAATTCGTTCAGTAATCACACTGTTGACAAAATATTATCACTGTAGTATGAACATAAAGATTAAAAAAAAACAATCCATTGTATAATCCGAAAATTACAAACTTTGCCACTGTTTTCTTGCGTTTTTCCTCAATTTTATTATCTCGGAATATCAGCATCGGACGGTGACGCCAATATAATCATAGTAGAATGACACTGGTGCCTCTGCCCTCACAGTAGCATGTTCCTGCCAGAATGGTCGGCAACAGCAAAACAGGAAGCGTTCCTGTATACTTACCAGTCTCCAATTTAAGTTGATTAGCTGGGGCTCGTGTTGCTCTTAGGTAATGCTGTCGCCTTGAAATAACTTAGTGCGTGTTTCTCGACTGCTGTTATGTTTTCGTAATAACAGCTCGAAAAGTGCTCCTATGGACTGATCCATAAGACCATAAGACTCTGAGATGTACTACTAGAGGCAGGTCAATTTACCCATCTCGTTTGTTCCGCATTTCATCGTGGCTGCTCCAAGTTTCCTGTCCTGCACAATCTACCACCTTTTCAGCTTGTCATTCAGGCCCTTCACAATGAAGATCAACCAACTTCTCCCTTAAATATACATGAAGATTTGGCTTCACAGCTGCCTGTGGCAAATAATTCAACAGATTCACCACTCATTGGCGTAAGAAATTCGCCGTATTCTCTATTCTAGAAGTAAACCCCTCTATTCTGAAGCTGTGTCCTCTGATCACAGACTCTACAACCACAGGAAGCATCCTCTCCACGTTAACTGTATCAAAGTCTTTCAAGCATTGTATAAGTATCAGTTAGATCACCCTCATTCTGCTGAATTCCAGTGAATACAGCACCCGAATCAACGGAGACTTTTGTATATGACTAATCATTTTATTACGGGCTCTTTTTTTTTCTTGCATAACTCCGTTCAACCCTCTGTAGTTTCAACACATCGTTTCTAAGGTAAGGCGCGCTGAGATGCTCCCAATACTCGAAGTGAGGCCTCACGAGGGCATTCAAAAGTCTCAGCATTACATCCTTGCTTTTATATTCTAGTCGCCCTGAAATGAAGGTAAACATCGCAATCGCCCTCTTCACCATAGTCAACGGGCAAATTATCCTTTAAGGAATCATCTACAAGTGTGTCAAGTCCCTTTGCGAATCAGTATTTGTGTATTTTCTCACTATTTATAAATTAGTCAACACCTCCATTTATACCGCCAAAGTGCACGATCAAAAACTTCCAGCTACTATATTCCATCTGCTATTTCTTTGCCGATTCTCCGAATCTGTCTGTGTCAGGGCTCTGGAGCAGGATGCAATCGCAGACACAGCACTGTGCACACACATACAGATACGAATGCTGGAAAGGCTCAGGAAAATTCACTGGCACGATCTGGCAACAAACAGCTGAAAACACAGGACTGAAATAAACTGAGCAATAGCCTGAGAGGCAGGTGAGAGGTGGAGCACAATGAGGCACAGGTGGCAGCAATACAGGTAATAATGAGAGGCAGATGAGAGACGGAGTACTCAGTAATACAGGAGCCGGAGCAGAGCAGGAACGGGGAGAGGAGCACATGACAATACAAAACTACAGATCGACAGCTAGGGGGAATAACACACAAAACGAGAGAGTTCAACTGGAAGCACTGACAGAACCCCGCGCCCCCTAACACCAGGTAGGGCCGGGTGCTGGCGATGTAAGTCCATGATAAGAGAGGGGTCCAGGATGTTACTGGCGGGGACTCAACATCTCTCCTCAAGACTGGAGCCCTCCCAGTCCATAAGCTACTGGGGGCCACGGCCCCGGCGACCAACGTCCAGCAGTTAACACACCATGAAGGTCTCTGACTGATCGATGAGCTGTGGAGCAGGGAGGGGTTTTGGGGACACAGGAGGTGGCTCCTGAAAGGCTCGATGCGGGACACATGGAAGGTGGGATGAATGCAGCGGAGAGTGGAGGGGAGCTCGAAACGGACGGCAACGTGGCTGATGAATTTAAAATGGAAATGGGAACGATGAAGCGGGAGGCGTTCTTGCGGGAATCCACATTGAAGGGCAGGTCTCGGATTGAAAGCCACACACGCTTACTCTGGCGGTAACGTGGGACCTTAGAGCGATGGCGGTCAGCTTGATGCTTGATCCAAACTGATGCACGGAGAAGGGCAGAGTGAGTGTGCCTCCACGTCCGCTGACAACGGCGGATGGATGCCTCGGCAGATGGAACGCCAACCTCCTCCTCCTGAGCAGGAAACAGTGGAGGATGGTAGCCAAGGCAGCACTCGAAAGGGGACAGATCAGTGGATGAGGACGGATGAGAGGTTATGGTGTATTCTGCCCAGGGTAGCTGCTGACTCCACGTAGATGGGTTCTAGGAGACCAGACACCTCAGTACTGTCTGTGTCTGTTGGTTGGCCCTATCGGTCTGTGGATGAAATCCTGAAGCCAGGCTCACAGAGGCATCTAGAAGATTACAGATGCCCTCCAGAAGGTGCATGTGAATTGAGAGCCCCTGTCTGAACAACATCCACAGGTAAACCACGTAATTTAAAAAAAACATGCCGTACCAGTAATTTGGTTGTTTCTTTGGCAGAAGGGAAGTTATGTAAAGGGATGGAGTGTACAAACGTGGAGAAACGATCAACTACTGTGAGAATGGTGGTGTCGCATCTGATGGGGGAAAACCGGTGACAAGGTGCAGAGCAATGTGGGACCAGGGTCGCCTGAGGATAGACAAGGGTTGTAACAGATCGGCGGGTGACCGAGTAGAGTGGTTTGTCTTCAGCATAGACCGGGAAGGCTGAGACAAAGTTGCGGATGTCATCTCCCATGGAGGACCACCAGAACCACCCACTGATGGAGGCCTGAGTATGTTTGATTCCAGGGTAACAGGATAACCGGGAAGAATGACCCCACTGCAATATCTGTGAGCGGACAGAGCTGGGAACATAAACACGGTTATTCTTGCATTGACTAGGGGCTACCTCGCTTTGCTGAGCAGCTTGCACCACGACTTCAATGTCCCATTGCGCTGCGCCCACGGGACAGTGATCAGGGAGGTTGACATCCGGTTACCACAGGGGTCTTAGAGGAGGGAAACCTTCGGGAGAGGGCATCGGGTTTTCCATTCTTCGAACCGGGGCTGAAGGACAGAGTAAAATTGAATCTTGAGAAAAAACAGGGATAAATGAGCTTGACGGGAATGGAGACGCTTAGACGTACGGATATATTCCAGATTTTTGTGGTCAATCCAGACTAAGAATGACACCTTTCCTCCCTCCTGCTAATGTCTCCACTCCTCCAGAGCGAGCTTCACAGCCAGCAGCTCCAGGATTTCGGTACCGTAATTCAGCTCCGTGGGAGTGAGGCGGTGAGAGAAGAAATCACAGGGGTGTACCTTCTCATCCTTGGCCGTGCACTGAGAGAGAACAGCTTCTACGCCAATGTCAGACGCATCCAGCTCCACAATGAACTGCCGGTCGGAGTCGGGTTGAATCAGGATAGGGGCAGAGGTGAAAAGTTCCTTCAGGTCAGAGAATGCTTTTTCAGCAACAAGGGACCAGCAAAATCGAACAGCTGATGAGGGAAGAGCAGTGAGTGGTGCAGCCAGTGTAATGTAATTTCTGGTGAAGCAGAGATAGAAGTTATCAACGCACAAGAAGCGTTGCAACTCCCTACAAGTCGAGGGTTGGGGCCATTTGACCACCGTCTTAACGTTCTGTTTGTCCAACTGAATGAAACTCCCTGAAATTACATACCCCAGGAAGGAGACTGTATTGCGATGAAACTCACATTTCTCAGCCTTCACAAAGAGCTGGTTCACCAGAAGGCACTGGAGAGCTCTGCGGACGTAACCTGTGTGTTCAGTAGAGGACTTAGAGAAAGTCAAAATATCCTCGAGATACACAAAAATAAATTGGTTCAGCGTGTCCGTCAGAAGGTCATTTACCAGGGCTTGGAAACGGAGGGGGCATTAGTGAGACCGAATGGCATGACCAGATACTCGTAATGGGCTGAAGTGGTATTAAAGGCCGTCTTCCACTGTCCCGTTCGCGGATGCTGACAAGATGTTAGGCGTTACGCAGATCAAGCTTGTGAAAACTGAGGCTCCTTGGAGTAGTTCAAGTGCCGAGGTCATGAGCGGAAGAGGGTAACGGTTCTGAACAGTGACGTCATCCAGTCTCCGGCAATCAATGCATGGACGTATGGAGCCGTCCTTCTTTCCAACAAAGAAAAACACCGGCACCAGCAGGGGAGGAAGACGGCCGGATAATGCCTGCAGCCAGAGACTCTTGAATGTACTTCTTCATGGCTTCTGTTTCAGTTACGGACAGGGAATAGAGGCGGCCGCTTGGGGAAGACGTGTCAGGCAAGATGTCAATGGCGCAATCATATGGACGATGAAGCTGCAGGGAAATGGTCCAGGACTTGCTTTACACAGCTTTGAGGCCCATGTATTCAGGAAGGACGGCACTAAGATCCTGAAATTCCTCGGGGGGATCTGGGCTTGGAGACAACGTAATCTGAGCATGGCACAGGCAGTCGGAGTGACAGAATGGGCTCCAGGGTACACTCCTGCGACTGAACCAGTCAATGTGGGGGTCGTGTCTAACTACCAGGGATAGCACAGGACAATGGGAGCTTCAGGAGAGTAAGTAACATAAAGGGTTAACTGTTCATGATGGTTGCCGGGTAAACTTACGGGCTTCATGATATAGGTGATGTTAGCCAGTCTCTGACCGTTCAAGGCGTTGGCCATTAATAGTGATTGCAGAGCAGACGAGGTTAGTCCCAATGGGAAGCCGAGCCGGAATCGATAATAAAAGAAAAAAAAAAAAAACACCTCTCCACACGAGAGACGACCAAGGCGGAGACCGCTCGGCTTTCAACGACCCACTCCAGAGAAGCAGGTATGGAAGTGAGTGGTGTAGAGGACGGCAGGATAGGGTTCACGATCCGGGAGCGAGCTGAGCCGTCAGATCGTGTCCAGGTGGCTGGTGGCTGTGCTCCACCTGTGAGGGTGCCAAAGGTGTTACGCAACATGGCTGTCTTCACCGTTTCCCTCAGGAGTCTAGAGGTACTGTCCAGCCTGCCGTCAGCGCTGCCGGGACCGCCAGCCGCATCAATGGTGCAGTTGAAGTCTCCGGCCAGAACGACCGGCTGGACGTCACCAGCATCTGTGGGAGTTGCTCGAAGACGGCCCGCCGCTCGCTCCGCACGGGGGAGGCGTACACGTTGATCAGCCGGAGCAGAGTGTCCCGGTATTTCACGTCTGCTACCAGGAGGCGCCCCGCAACCACCCCTTTAAATTGGGTGATTGAGAAGTTGCCTCCCCATAGCAGAATCCCCAGGCCGGAAGCGCGACAATCGTTGACCCCCGACCACACAGACAACCTTTTTTTCCACCACCGTGACCACCTCCGGTAGTTACGGAGGTGTGGTAGTCCGCACTCCTGAAGGAAGGTCACGTCGGCCTTTATAGTGTCCAAGCACTGGAGCGCGCTGACGCATCGCCCAGAACTCTTCAAACTGCGCACGTTCAAGCACGCCAATTAAAGGTCTGCCATCTTTGTAAGCCCTTTATTTCGGCTGCTCTCCGTCCTCACCCTTGCAGTCCTGAGCCTTCATGCCCACCTTCTTTGTGAAGTTTTCCACCTCCTGTGGGCTCAGGTACTGGAGGTAGTATTCCCCAGGTGTGGCAGTTCTGGTTCTGAGCTCGGGAGGTTGTTGACTTCCTGGGCTGCTTCCCCTTCAGGCTGCTGGGTGCCGGCCGTGGCTCTGCTCCCGGATTCCCGGAGCTGTGTGTCTCTGCTGCTCCCCGCCTCCTGTACTTGGGGGGTGGCCAGCAGACCTTCTCCACTCTCTCTCCTCCTCTCCACCTGTTCTGCTGGCCGCTTCTTCCGCCGGGGCTGCTGGCCTCCCCCAACTCCTTCCTCCTCTGAAGAGGACAGGGTACCAGAGGCTGTGTGGTTCCCTGCCCTTTTCTAGTGTCCCTCCGCCTTCTGTCGTTTCGCAGCCGCCTTCTGGGTCTTTTTGCGTTTCAGGACCTTCCATTCGGTTTCCGCCTCTGCTCTCCCCTCCTCCATGAACTCCTGCTCGTCGTTTGGCTGGTCCTTGAGGTCTGCAAGGGGGTGGCGAGCCTTGGGGTGATTGCACCTTCCTCTCTGGTTTCGTTGTTCGTCTTGTCGGGGGCCTCGTCTGCAGCGCTGGAGGGTACGTCCGAACCTGCCTGGGCCCTTTCATTGCCAGCACCCGCCCTGGTCGCCTCTGCGTAGGTGCCCCCACGCCTCGGGCAGGCTCTGTACAGGTAGTCAGCCTGTCCGCAAAGGCTGCAGGACTTGGCCTGCGTGCAGTCTTTGGTCAGGTGGCCCTCGATTTTACAGATTTTACACCCTGGGTTGCCCTGCGTATACCATGAACCCTCGGTTCCCTCCGATGGCGAAGACTGAGGAGAGGAATATGGTGGATGACACCGCCGTTGGAGTCCAACCTTAGCTTCACCTTGACCTGCCGCTTGCTGGTCCAGATTCCCAGTCCGTCCTTCACGTCCGCTGGAGTTCCCACGCTCTCCACATACCAAGCGAGGAATGTAAGTACGTCCACCACTGGCACGTACGGGTTGAACTCTGAACCGTGATTGTCCGTTCCTGCTGCATGGCCGTCGCCAAGAGGGCCTGTGCTTTCAGCAGCGACAGCGGCGCCTCCGGCCCCTTCAGCTGAAGCTGCTGGTACAGCCTCTGCCAGCTTGCAGCCTGCCGGAAGGTGACGTCGAAGAAGCCGGCGAAACCCTGGACGCAGTAGATTTCGTCGGGCCTAAATCCACAGCATTCCATCAAGACCTTCCGGATGAAGGTGTCTCCGGTGAAGCCGGTGCCCCCGTTCCGGTCTCGCACTGTCAGCCTGACAGTGTTCACGGTTCCCGGGCCTCGAGCCGATGCGCTGCTCGCTGCTGCCATCTTCCTCACTGCTGTCGTCGCTGGTATGAGGTGTTTGATTGGAGGCCAATCAGCATTAGGATCTACCCCTGTGTCAGAGCGAACTCTTCTCCTCCACCTTCCGATCTGAGAAGAACAGATACTACACTTGATCTTAGCCAAAGGGCCGAGAAGCGATGACTGTCAACACTGTCAACACTGTCAACTTCCCTATAGCCCGAGGAGAGAGGAACAGATAGGTCGGCAGATTATAGGCTGCTGTAACAACAACAGAGTAGCTGTAGTGTTTCAATTATCTCCCCAGCATAACTGGGACACCCTGAAACTCC
This sequence comes from Mobula birostris, assembly GCF_030028105.1. Lineage (NCBI taxonomy): Eukaryota > Metazoa > Chordata > Chondrichthyes > Myliobatiformes > Myliobatidae > Mobula > Mobula birostris. The sequence goes on from NW_027277885.1 coordinate 186,097, forward strand.
CAGGCTTGATTGGACATTACATTTTACGCGTGTTCAGGAAGATTTCCTGAAACAGTATGTGGATGGTGCACCGGGGAGAGAGACATACCTGATTGGTATTGGAATAAGGCCCAGCAAGATGAGTTTCATTGGGAAAGATTTACTGATCAGGATTCCGGAGGTTGTCCGATGGTCATTGATGAGGACATGATGGGAACTGCAGGTGGATGAATGCAAATTTAGGAATGCGAATTGCAGCCGAATTGGGCAGGAATCGCAGAGAGCGGTCTGAGAGCTGAATTTGTTGGTTAAATCCTTGCCTGGGATGTGAGAGTCACTGACAGTCCAGCCGGTCAGATTTCAGGGCTTCCCTGTCCTTCTGAGGGAGGAAGAGAAGTCTGGTGATATTCAGGAGCTCGGAGTAATGGGAGATATCGCATTTAGTTTCTTTTTAAATAAAAACCGTCATATGTCAGGTTTAGCAGTACAAATTGGATTGATCCGGGGGGATTAATAAGGAAACATGAAACAATTCATGCTGCAAATCAGAAGGGTGAACAGTGGCCACGAAAGCCCCTCAGTGATGAGGTTTACAGAGAAGGCCAAGACATTTTACACAGACACTGAAAACAACAGAGTACTACGGAAACAGCAGGGCCACTCCAGGACAAAGGCCGGAGTGTTTGCATGGAGCCATAGTTAGCAGGTGAGATACCAAATAAATACTTTTCATTGGTGTTTACCAAGGAAAAAATGACATGGAGGAAAGCGAGATCAGGAAAGGGTATGCTGATATTCTAAGATGTGTTGATTCTAAACAGGAGATGGTGTTGGGTCTCTCAAAAAGTGTTAAGGTGGGTAAATCCTTCAGGGGGTTTAGTCCATTGGGGGCCACAGACCACATGCATGCAGACATGCAGTTTCAACTGGCATCATGGTCAACAGACACAGAGTGAACCGGGGGGACTCTTCCTGTGCTATACTGTTTTCTGTTTATTGGTGAATGATCACAGCACTAGTGGGCAAATGATCAAATGGAGATAGTGACGAAACTCTTATTTCTACTCTGACTGTGGTTCTCATCTGGTACACATAGCCTGCCGAGCTGATGGGAACAACCACTCAGTGTGTTCAAAGAGGAACTGGACAGGTCCTTCGTGGAAATAGCATGCCGAGCTGTGGGAAGGGATTGGTAAAAGGACAGTAGGAATGTGGTGCCAAAAGCTTGTATATAATTGATTGGTTTACTGGTCTATCCCATTCCACAGTGATCTTCTGCCCACTGATGGTCTGAAAAACTCAAAAGTGGTCTCCAGGAGACTTCTAATCTACCCAAGTGTATATGGTCAGTTCGTGTAATGAGGACACACTTCTGTAAAGGTCTGCCACTACCTTCCAAGCACACTGAGCTGCCGGAGCACAGCACAGGTCAGTAAAGGCACAGACCAGCACAAGACAAAGGTAGGAAGGTTATGGAATATTGTAAAAGCAACAGGTAGTGTGTGACTGCAATTTCCACGATGTTGACACAACTCTTAGTGTAGAGGTTTAGAGGAACAGAATTTATTCACACCCTGGAACGACTTACCAGCACTTACAGCCAACACTACGCAAATTTGTGCAAATGTCGTTTCGAACGTTGACAAACTTGTGTAGATGTACAGAGGAGAATATCCTGATTGGTTGCATCATGATCTGTATGGAAACATCAATGCCAGTGAGTGAAGTGAACCGTGAAAAGTTGCGGATGCAGCTAGTCCAGCATAGGTAAAGCCCTCCCCACTATGAGCACATCTGTACGGAGCATTGCCGAAGGAAAGCAGCATTCATCATCAAGGACCCCATCATCCAGGCGATGTTCGTTCTCGATGCTGCCATCATGAAGTAGTGTGAGCCCTCACATCCGATAGTACCAGGTTCAGGAATAGCCATTACCCTTCAACGCTCAGGCTTTTAGAATAGAGGGGATAATTTTACTCACCCTAAGAATGAGCTCACAATTCAACTCTAAGATTCGTCTTCTCCAGATAACCATGAAATACAGAAAAAAAAACAACACGAATGTTGTTAGATGAATAGTCATCACCTCCCGCCCGCATAAAAAAGTAAGAAATAGAACTCCCAAACCCCAAAATCCCAACGCCACCCTCGCACATATCTAACTGATCTCCCACCCGTACACAGCATCAAAAATACCAAACCTCTAATCCCCAAGCTCCTCCTACACAGAAAACAGCGTCAATATACATCAAACACCTAACACCTCCCCCACACATAAAAATCTAACAGATCTAACACAACTAACACAGGAAAAAAAAACGCCAACAGGAATATTAGCCTCCAACTCCACCCCCACTCAAAACAATAGCATATCACCAAGAACGTAAACACAGAGAACAAAAAAACCTTAAGAGGACCGATATAAATTACCGCCCGCACTAACTATCTTGTATGTCTTCGAACTTCGAAAATCAGCGAGGACATCACGGAGAAGGACAGCTCGTACTCAGTCCTTCCGTGGAGCCTTCATACACGAAGACTGGGCTGCTTCTCTTTGCTTGAGTCGGCCTCCCGACCCCATGGGGAGTGACCAAAATTGCCACATGCGATCCAGTGCATGTATTCACAATCCGGACACCTCACTTGACAGAATAAAGAAACAGGTTCCACCGAGACTCGAACTCGGATCGCTGGATTCAGAGTCCAGAGTGCTCACCATTACACCATGGAACCACATGCATTTACTGTGAACGATCGTAAGAAATTGAATCGCAAGATAACGTGTAGTGACACGTGTGAACTTTGGCAATAAATTTACTTTAAACATTGCGCTTCTTATAGTAAGTTTCGTGAGGACAGATTGAGTATGACAAGAACTTTTCTCCTTGGAGGGAAGCAGGATCGGTAACAAAAAATAAAACACAAAAAAAAAAAAAACAACTGAAGGATACCAATATAAACTTCTGTCCACACCAACAATCACATATGCCTCAGAATTTAGAAAGCATCCTCAGCGTCAAGGAGAGCGACAGCTCAAACTCAGTCCTTCCGTGGGGCCTCCCGCCACGGAGACCCGACCTGCCGACCTTCGGCCAAAGCGGCTCTTCGACCTTCCCCCCGACGCGGAGTGATCAAAATTTTCACGGACATTCCAGTGCGTATGTTCACAAATGGACACGTCACTTGACAGAACCAGGAAAAAAGTTCCACCGAGACTCGAACTCGGATCGTTGGATTCAAAGTCCAGAGTGCTCACCATTACACCATGGAACCACAGGTATTCACTTTGAACGACCACAAGAAGATTAATTTTAGGGTAGTATGCGGTGACACGTGTAAATTTTGATAGTAAATTTCAGTTGAACTTTGAACTTCATAGAGAGTGTGTTGTGAGGACATGTTGAGGATGGGAACACTTTTCTCTTTGGAGAGAAGCAGGATGAGAGGTGACTTAAAAGAGGTATACAAGATGCTAGAAGGCAAATATCGAGTAGACAGAGTATTTGTCCGGGAGCGGACGTGCCAAAACCGAGTTCAGATAATTTCAAGGTGATAGAGGACTTTAAAGCAATGGGAAATGCTTTAGATTTTTTTTTTTTTTATATACACAGAAAATGAATGGAATTCGCAGCTAGGTCTAGTGTTAGAAGCAGATTTATTCGAGACATTTCAGAGACCTTGCACTGGCGCCTGAACCTTGCAACTGATGATTTTCTGTGGGAAACTATTTTGACAGCCGCCCGCGCCACACAAGGACACAATATTGGGGTATTTGCTAATTCGAAGGCAAGCTGATGAGATCTCTGTTTGTCAGGAAACGGGGAGAGTAGAGACTGGGAGCTGCTGAGATTGGGTAAACTCACATCTGACCTGTGGGATTTATTTAAAGTTGAGTGGTTCAGCAATGTTGAAAATTCAGTCAAAAAGGAAAAGGAATCTTGAGGAAAGTTTAGGAAGTGGATATTGGACAATGCCCTTGATAAAGATACAGCAATATGCAAATTAAACAGACAATCAGTAGTGCTGAATGATGCTGGGGGAGTAGGAATGATTTAGTAGAGCAAGACTGGAGAAATACCAGTGCACTTTGCAAACACATTAAAAACAAGAGGGACATCACAGAGCAGGTCGGAAAGTAGAACAACTCAGAGGCAGAGGAGAGAACGTATGCCGGGAACCAGAGGAAGTGGAGAAAGCACGAAATGAATATTTCACGTCAGTATTCCTCAAACAGAAAGCGATACCGTAAAGGAATTTCAGAAAAGATACTCTGATATTGCACGGCACGTTGACAACAAGCTGCGGGAACGTCGGAGCTCTCACCAGGACTGGATGCGATACATCCCCGTCTATTGAGTGAATGAGACAAGATAGCAGATTTCTGGAAACTTCACAGAGATCGTTATAGTCTCTGTTTAATTGCACATGCTGTTGCATAGGACTGGAGATGGTCAATATTGTTTCCCTATTTAACAATGGCAATAGAGACAATCCAGTGGTTGACTCATACATTAATGTTGTGGAAATGACTGGCGATAATTCTTATTTACAGAATCAACTCACATCGGTAATGACAAAATGTTTTCAGGGTAGCCAACATGGCTTTCTGTGGGTGAGATTATAATTTACAAACCTGATCGCTTTTTTTTTTTAAGTGCAAAACAATTGACTGATGAGGGCCGGGCAGTGGATATTGTATTCATAGGCTTTGAAAAGCTTTCAACAAGGCCTGTCATGGTAGGCTTTTCCAGAACATTTAGGTTCCATGGAGACCTGGTAGGAACTCTGTGGAAAATCCATACCGGATGCAATGATTGAGGGTTGTTATTCTAACTGGAGCTCTGTGAACTGAGGTGCTCCACAAGTGCTGGGAACTGTGCTCTTTGTAAAATGATATGGATAAAAAGCAGATGGGCCGACTTGCAGTTCTGCAGAGACACATTCTGTGCAGTTGTGAACGGCGAGGAAGGTTGTCAGAGACTTCAAAACACAGCTCTAGAAATTTGGACAGATAGATGTCTGATGAGGTGTTGTATCCCGAGGTCAAATTTCGGAGCTTTTTTTTTTTCATAATTCCTCTCCCTATCGGAGCAGCTGGAATGGCAGTGATGACAATAGCATACTTCACATCAGAATGTGGGAGATCAGGAAGTCGGTCGGTGTCCCCGATAGCTTCCCATGAGGGAAATGCACGAGCAGCTGCGCCTGACTGATCGTGTGTAGGAAATGGAGGTGGAGATCAAAAGACCAAGGATCCTCGTGGACATCAGACTAGTTCATTATTGAGATAGTGATATCTAAGTTGTAGGCGCTGCTAAGTTTGGTGGCCACCAGGAGAGACAAGGGAAAGATTTAGTCAGTATAGGTTGCTGCAGTGGCGGCTCTCCTAAAAACAAGTACACGTTTTGCAAACAACAGGAATTCTGCAGATACTGGAAATTCAAGCATCATACATAAAAGTTCCTGGTGAACGCAGCAGGCCAGGCAGCATCTCTAGGAAGAGGTGCAGTCGATGTTTCAGGCCAAGACCCTTCGTCAGGACGTTTTGCATACTGATGGGCGGACTGACCTTTCAGGTCACAACAGCAGCAGCCAGGCTGCTGGCACTGAGAGTGTCTCTGTAGCCCAGCAGCGGAGGAAATACCAGGCGGATAAATAGTTGATAGAAAATTCGAGGATCTGTGGCTGGAAAAGAAATCCCAGGATTTGTGTTGCCTCCTGACTACCAGGGTCAGGGACATGTGAGAATGGCTGCAGAACATTGTCAAGGGCTCTTGGTGCTTGTCGTTACGAGTACATGTTGGAACATTAACTTTGTCTGCTTATTTTTTATCTCACTCCCGTGCACCCTTGTACATGTCGCTCTTGCACCTGCACCCACTCGCCTTTGCACCCGTATCCTCCTCATCACCGCCCCTTCTCCCGTTCTGTCTTTCGCAAGGTAACTGTCGTATCCTCCTTTACTTTCTGTCCGATTCCTAGTTTTTAAAAAATGTTGACGCAAAGATCTGAATTAGAAAATGTTGCATATTTTGTAACTACCAGAAATCCAGGGCAACTCACACAGCGTGTGTGGCCATTGGTTCTGCTGAGGTAAGCACTTTGTGTTCCAAAACACACAAAATGCTGGAGGAAGTCAGCAGGACAGGCTGCATCTGGGGCGGGTGTGTGTGGGAGGGGAGAGTAAACTCTTAGCATTTTAGTCTAGACTGTACAATTGTGCAGGTTGGGCAGCATCTGTGGATGGACCTTCTTTTCAGTTTGGAGTTTTCTTGTTATCTGATTATATCAAAATTAATAACGTGTTGAACAGAGTTAGCATCGTCTCATGAAAGGGAAATTTACTGAGGGCCCTTGTAATTGGTGAGATGGGACGAGTTTCTTCTCTACAAAGCAGGAGCCTTTGCAATATTGTACCACTGTGAATTGTGGACTGAGTCACTGGGTACGTTTAAGGGCGGAAGACATTTCTAATCAACAGTGGAATCAATGGTTATGGAGACATGCAGGAAATTCACCTGTGATCATACTAGTTGGGACAGTAGGCAACTGAGAGCCTGAATGGTCGTCCCCTTTTCCTAATTCCTGTGATCTCAATGGTGCATTCATCTGCCCCCTTTTTTTTTTTGCAACTTAAACCATGTTTACTGGCTTACTGCCAAAAAGGTGACAAAACAAAACATTCCTTACTTCGCTTATCACAGATGTGGAATGAATTGTGTCCGGTATTTTCTTCTTTGAAACCCATTTCTGTTTCCAGCACCGAGAGAATTTTGCTTTATTGTTGCTGCTCTCCCTGTCAGGCCAGCTGTTCTCCAAGCCTGAGGTGGTGGTGGCGGCGGGGGGAGGGCAATTTTGAATAGAACTTACACTGTAACTATTTGGCAGTGATGTTTCCAAGGCGCAGGGCATTGTGAATAGACGTGTTGCCATTGATTCTGCTGCGATGAGCTCATGTGTTTCAAAACATTTTTAATGCTGCAGGAAGGCAGCAGGCTTGGCAACATCTACGTAAAAACAGTAGACTCCGCTTTCGGGCCGAGACACTTTGGTAGGACTGGAGTAAAAACAAAGATGAGGAGTAGATGTAAAGGCTGGGGGAAGGGGAGGGAACACAAGGTAATTATCAGATCTTTCATTTGAAGTCTTGAGTTTCAGACTCCTGTTTCTCGGAGAGCAGGTTTACCAATTTGGAAATCCGAACGGAAAGGGAGAGAGGAAGATGCGAACTTCAAATTACAAATTTCACATCTTAGCATCGAAGTCCCTGCTTTCCTCCCACCTGGTCTCACCTCGATGCACCTGCCCACAATCCCCTCAGACCCGATGTGATGCCTTGGACTGACACACCGACCATCCCGCTACCTCTGCAGATGCAGCTTCATCTGCCGAGTTCCTGCAGCAGTTTTGTTTCTATTTTTGTCCATAACCCAGTATCTGCTGACTGTGGCTGTGACTGTGATTCTCAGTTACACAGACTGTGCACACACTCCACACAGCAAGCGTGGCGCTGTTCAGTGATCCTGTACTTGTGTCATGTGCATGGCAGTAGTGGACACTGACTCCCATTTCAGCATCACCATACAGTGTGAGTACACAGACAATAGTCCACTACAGCAGGGGACAGGTTATTTTTCCCACCATACACCAAGGCCAACCTAACCTCGCTACGTAACCCTCCAGTTTTCTATGATGCATCACCCTATACAAGAGTTTATTAAATGTCTACCACAGGGCTTTCCATGCACTCACCGCTCTGTATGAAAAAAAGGAACCTACCACACTTCTCCCCTCTCGTGTGTAACCTCTTTAACCCCACCTGACTCCCGTTGTCTAAGGTGAATAGTCGTCGACACCACCCTCGCCCCCCACCCCCCGCCATACCTTGTGAAGGCTTGATGCGGATACGGTGTGAGATCCCCCAAAATATCAGCAGCAACACCAAAATCAAACAACGGACTAAGTCCGAGTAACGAAATATACCTTATAGCAATTTGTAACGATGGGTTAGTAGAAATAACTAAAAGAAAAGGCGCTGAATGAGTAAATTTATCATTCTTGCGCACATAATATTTTAATACGTTTGAGCTCACGCCCCCGATTCCATCCACAACGTCCCTTCGAGACCTCGGCCACACCCCGAACCGCCGAGGTCCGGTATCTGCCGCCCTGGAACCGCGGACTGTTCCCGCACGTCCGTCCTCTCCGCTGTCCTCCAGAAAAGGGTGGCGACCCTCAGCTCAGCACACACATACAAGATAGCATAACATGAGTTCCATTGGCTAGCAAACGAATACAATTTCCATTATCACTCGGTATAACCCAAACATGCTGCCACAGAGACCTCCTTACTCAGCAGTTAACAGTACGAGAAAAAATATTTTAACACTTCAGAGAAGCCAATTTGTAAAAGACAATTAATAGGTAACAGTCCATCTAATATTACTGAGAACCCTACACGTATTTTCCTCCAGTCACTTTGAAATGCTACACCATTTTATGTTAGCCTTTCTTGCCTTGGCTAAACGTGATATAGGTCGTATATCATCTTGGACATCTCTATCAATACACCTTCATCCTTTTTCGCTCCTGGGAGAAGCCCTAGCTTTCTCATTTATCACCATTAGAAATAATCTCATGTTGGGAAGTGGCCTTTGTGTGCCTGACACCCACTTTGCTTTCCTATAATCACCTCAAAGTTGTGTCTCCTCCCGTTATTTATCAGGTTTAGCGATTAGATACAGTTTTCATGCTCCTGCTGTACGACTATCGTTACAAACCAAATGACTGCAAAAAATCTTCTTTACACACACAGTCCTCTAGCTAGTTTATGTATTTCAGTGTACTGCTGCAGAAAAAAATCGTTACATATTTGAGACATAATAAACTCTGATACGAGTCTCCATTGTGTACTGAGACTGGCAAGTGAGAAGGCAGAGGGAACATGGTCATGAAAAGGGGAAGGGAGAGGAGAGGGAACGGGAACCACCAGGGAGATATTCTGTACTGATCAATAAACACTTTGCTTGGAATCCAATGCCCTTGCCTGGCGTCTCAGGGTTGGGTGTGTCTGCGCATTCTGGCGCGCTTTCTTGGCCATCTGTCCTACAAACCTCCTACACACGGCACTCAACCCTCGGAATTGCCAACATCCTTTGCTCCAACCAGATTTAAAAACACTTTGTCCGCTCAACGTTGACCGTCCCGAGCTGTAAATATGTCTGCCTAAGATTTTCGCACAGTACTGTCGGAGGGAGATTGAACTAAAGAGGCAAAGTGCTATTTCAGAAACACTCAGTAGATCTGAATACCAATGTGGAAATGGATGCAGCATGAGCATTTCATGTCAAACATGTGTTGGTTTACAGAAAATAGAACAGTGCAGAACAGTACAGCGACATTGGTCACGACATTGTGCCCACCTTCCAACTTACTCTAAAATCAATCTAAACCTTTCTTCCTGCGTAACTCTCCACTTCTTTTGTCTTCTGTGTTTCAGTACTCTGCATATCCATGCCAGAACAGGCGAAAGATGCAGACAGAAAACTTGCCAGGCAGCAGAGAATAATTTCACTCTTACACTAGCTGCAATAGATGTGACAATTATTTCAACCGGTAAAGGAAGTAGAATTTATTGTTTCTAGTGCTGAGCAGGCCAAACTGCATCTGTGGAAAAGGCAGCAGGTTGATGTTTCGGAGATTCTTGGAGACGACGGCTCAGTGTGGAACTGTTGCCAATGGTCTCTGGTGTTTTATAGACTGTGCATAAAATTTTCCATGTGATAATGTCCACAGTTTTTATGGGTTCTCGCTCCCGAAGGATTACGTCATAAATTGAGGTGGTAACTATGAAGGTAGCTCAATGTATTTTGTCCGTGAAGATTTTAGCAAAGCTTTTGATAAGGTCCCTCATGGCACATTAGTCCTGAAGGTGGATTGCGTGGGATCCAAAAGGAGAGAGTTGATTGGAATCATAATTAGCTCAGTGGTAGGAAACAGAGGATTATACTTGGAATTTATTTCTCAGACAGGAGGCTTGTATTTAGTGATATGTCACTGGGGTCATTTCTGGGAGATTAGTTGTTTGAACATAATGTGGATGATTGTCGGGAATATACAATATCCACTTCGTTTGCAAATGATATTAAAATAGGTAGTGTTGCATATAGGTTAGATGCCTATGAAATATTGCAAGCGGACATTCAGGAATGTGGGGTGAGGATTGACAAATGGTGTTCAAACCAGATAGATATGAAGAGTTACATGTTGTGAGATCAAACTAGTGTAGGATTTATACAGTGAAGACTGGAGCCCTGGGGAGTGTTATGGAACAGAAGGGCCTAGGTGTACAGGTGCATAGTTCACTGAAAGTAGCATCGCCGGTCGATAGAGTGATAAATTACGTGTTTGACCAAACGGCTTCATCAGTCCGTGAAGTAAGTGAGTACAGGAAGTAGAAAGTTTTGTTGCAGTTATGCAACACGTGGGTAAGGCGTCTCTTGGAGTATTATATAACATAGAACAAAGAAAACCCACAGCATAATACAGGCCCTTCGGCCCACAAGGCTGTGCCGAACATGTCCTTAGCTTAGAAATAACCTAGGCTTACCCAGAGCCAACTACTTTTCCTAAGCTCCCTGTACCTGTCCAGCAGCCTCTTAAAAGACCTGTCGTATCCGCCTCCGCAACCGTCGCTGGCAGCACATTCCACGCACTCACTACCCTGCGTAAAAATAAAACAACAACTTACCCCTGACATCTCCTCTGTACCAGCTTCCAAGCACCTTCAAACTGTGCCCTCTCGTGCTAGTCATTTCAGCCCTGGGAAAAAGCCTCTGGCTATCCACACGATCAATGCCTCTCACCTTGTACACTAGTATCAGGTCACCTCTCATCCGCCGTCGCTCCAAGGAGAAGAGGCCGAGTTAACTCAACCTGTTCTGATAAGGCATGCTCCCCAAACCAGGGAACATTCTTATAAACGTAAACACGAGGAAATCTGCATATGCTGGAAATTCAAGCAACACACGCAAAATGCTAGTGGAATGCAGCAGGCCAGGCAGCATCTATAGGAAGTACAGTCGACGTCTTGGGCCGAGACCCTTCTGCCTTACTTTCTCAATAAGCCTTGCATGCGGTAACTTATCAAATGCCTTGCTGAAATCCAGATACACTACAATTACTCCTCTACCTTCATCAATGTGCTTAGTCACATTTTCAAAAAATTCAAACAGGCTCTCAAGTCACGACCTGCCTTTGACACTGCCATGTTGAATATCACTAATGTTATACCTCTCCAAATTATCATAAATTTTGCTTCTCAGGATCTTCTCCATCAACTTACGAAACACTGAATCATGACTCACTAGTTTATAATTTCATAGATGATCTCTACTCCCTTTTCTGCATGAGGGAATGACATTCGCAAACTTCTAATAATCCGGAACCTATCCCTTCCACATAGATGATGCAAATGTCATTGCCATAGACTCAGCAATCTCTTCCCTCGTCTCCTATATTAGCCCGCAGTACATCTAGTCTGGTCCCGGTGACTTATCGAACCTGATGATTTCCATAAGCTTCAGCACATCCTCTTCCTTAATATCTGCATGCTCAAGTTTTTCAATCCGTTGTAGATCATCCCTACAGCAGCCAAGATCGCTTTCCATAGTGAATACTGAACCAGAATGTTCATGAATTACCCCTGCTATCTCCTCTGATTTCAAACACTTTTCCACTGTCACGCTTGATTGGCCGTATACTCTAACGTCTTATCCTCTTGCTCTTCACTAACTTGTAGAACGCCTTGTGGTTTTCCTTAATCCTGTCCGCCAAAGCCTTCTGAAGGCCCCTTCTGGCTTTCCTAATTTCATTCTTAAGCTCCTTCCTGCAAGCCTTATAATCTTCTAGATCTTTATCTTTACCTAGTTTTTTGAACCTTTCGTAAGCTTTTCTTTTCATGAATAGATTTGCAACTGCCTTTGTACACCACGGTCCCTGTACCTTACCATCCTTCCCCTGTCTCATTGGAACGTACCCATGCAGAACTCCACGCAAATAATCCATGAACATTTGCTACATTTCGTTCGTATGTTTCCCTGAGAACATCTGTTTTCAATGCATGCTTCAAAGTTCCTGCCTGATAACCTCATGTTTTCACTTACTCCAATTAAAACGTTTTTCTTGCTTGTCTGTTCCTATCCCTCTCCAAAGCTGTGGTAAAGAACATGGAATTGTAATCATTGTCTCCAAAATGCTTTCCCACTGAGGTCTGACCCCTGACCAGGTTCATTTCCCAATACCAGATCAACTACAGCCTCTCCTCTTGTAGGCTTATCTGCATGTTGTGTCAGAAACCTTCCGGAACACACCTAACAAATTCGACCCCATCTAAACTTCTCACTCTAGGGTGATGCCAATCGATATTCGGGAAATTAAAATTCCCCGCCACAACAACCCTGTTGTTATTACACCTTTCCAGAATCTGTCTCCCTATCTGCTCCTCGATGTCCCTTTAATATTGAGTGGTGTATGAAAACACCCAGTATAGTTGTTGACCCCTTGCTGTTCCTAAAGTCCACCAACAGAGTCTCCGTAGATAATCCCTCCATGACTACCTCATTTTCTGTAGCCGTGACACTACCTCTGATCAACAGTGCCCCACCCCACCTATTCTGCCTCCCTCCCTGTCGTTTCTGAAACATCTATTATGCACCAATTAGTCATGTTGTTCCAAGAAAGATGCTATTAAGCTACCAAGATTGCAGTAAAAAAGTTGCAAGGATATTGCTGGACTCGGGGACCTAGGTTTAAAAAATGGTGCAGCCCCGGAACATATAAAGTTCAGGGCTGACCTGAAAACGGGTGTATAAGATAATGACTGGCGTAGGTACAGAGAAAGCACCGAACAATTGGCGTTGAAAAGTTTTATTTTCCCAGTAAGGGCTGATGGAGAACAATAGGATATTAGTTCAGGATCAGGTAGGACAGATTTAATTGGGTTATCTTTAAGTATGAGGGCCAGATGTGACGTTTTTGAAAGGTACATGTATCCTGGAAAGCTTTCCGTGATAGTGCGTGGGATGTCCCACAAGCTATAGGGCAGAGGTTTGGATGAAGTGTCAGTGAAAGATGACGTTGGACTCGGCAGAATGTTCCAGTTCTGGAACAGGGAGATCGGTAGTTTGGATGAAGTGTCAGTGAAAGATGAGGTTGGATTCGGCAGAATGTTCCAGTTCTGGAACAGGGAGATCGGTAGTTTGGAAATTAAGGACCATTTCATTATCATAGACAGGATCCCGGCAAAGGTGGATGAGAAGTTCACCTGCAGGAATTGGGAGTCATTTCAGCATGACGTAATGAGAGTTCAGGGATATTATATTCCTGTGAGAGTAAGGACGACAGATCCAGAAACTCCACAATGTGAAGGCTTAATGAGGGTTTGTGAAATTATAAGCAGCATGCTTTAAGCAAAGGACACTGAAGATTGGAAGCCCTTCTCCAGCATGGAGAGTATATGGAGATTAAGGCGTGTGTATAGGATGAAGGACTCAGCTTTTATGCATAAATGGTTTGCATCAAAGAGTCACAGACAATATAAAAGAGAAATTGTTGGAAAAAGAAACTTATCAGTATTAGAAGCTGCATGTAGAAATCCTAACCGCTTCCTACTGCATGGCCACACGTCTCGGCTACGACCACATTCTCCTCAAGGCTGGGCGGGCAGAAGGACATTTTACATGGGATGTGAACACTGTGTCACGGAGCGAATTGCGTTAGTACAGATCCGGGGGTCAGACAAACAAGACTATTACTGAATTAAAAGCCGAAACTGCTGGAAATACTCTGCAGGTTAGGCAACGCCTTGCAAAGGGAGAAACAAAGTTCACGTTTCAGTTGGATTACATTTCACACTGAGTTCTGAGAGCGCAGTTAGACTGAGGGAGTCTCACTGAGACACTGCAGGGTGGCCTGAGCTGGGTGAAGGCACCGATTTCACTCTCCCTCTCATTCTGACTCTTTAAACTATACACCTTAATTTTAGTACCTTTGTTAAAATTAAACTGTGGCTGTGGCGGATGAAGCAAATATTTCAGCTAACATTGGAACGTTGGTCTCTGTCACCGCGTGCTACGCCGAATGACTCTGAGATACAAAGTTGCTGAGGGGATATTTCAGGAAAGAGGTTGAAGACAACGTCCTTACCTATCGGAATCACTGCAGATCAGTCTGTTCCTCATTCCCAATGAGCTGACGACTTCAAGCCCTAACTCGGATTTAACCTCTTTAACCGCTTTCAATTTGCTCTGAAAATTCGAGTTGCAAATACATTTAATATGTAAGCAGCCTTCAGGGAAATTAACTCCGTTCTCCCGCGACAGACGGGGTAATAACCACTATGCTAACGGGAAACCAATGCGAAAGAGCGATCTGCAACTCTGATGTACGATCACATGAGGGTTCAAAGAGTCTCCCCGATGTTTCTTCCTTGACTGTGGCTCCGAAGCTTTTCAGACAGACTGGAGACTTCTTCCTCCGCGACTGCAGAGGTCTCCGAATCCTTTCCGATTCAGCTTTTGCATGTGTCACATAGTAATCGGAGGAGGCACTGTAATCCGACCTGCTTGTGTGTAGGGGTGAGAAACATTCACCAACAGGATTCATTGTCTGACTAACTGATGGAACGAAATATTTTCCAGATTTTCCACTTTGCCCACACTGGAAAGTCTGATCACCTGGCTGTACTTCTAGTCTCTAAATATAGACAGAAAGTGATGTTCACAGCATCAGTAGTGAGGACCAAGAAGGAACGCACAATGGAGGCGCTGGGGCGCTTGCGGGAGTGATTTATATTGCTGGACTAGACTGTATTCAGTGATTCATCTTGTAGTATCAAAGGATACGGCAGAGCTGTCAATGACTCCATTAAATCCTGTGTGGATGAGTGTTGTGTGCCTACGAAAACATACTGTCCGTACCGGAATCAAAAGTAATGGGTAAACCGGTAATACCCGCCTTCGAAAGTTGCTCACCTGTGATTTATTTTTTTTTCCTGTTATTTCCCGTTCTGTGATTACATTCAGCCGCGCTTGAGAGTTTGCGCGGTACTCTTTCCTACAAAACCTAATCTAGACAAAGATAATGAATCGATTCTAACCACCAAAGTCAATCACCTGGTCACAGCCGATCAGCGATGTTTCCTTGTTGGGCCACATTGAAACTGAGATGCAGCTTATTTTCTCTTTCTCAGGTGTGACGAACAGATATTGCATTGAAACAATAAATATGTTCTCCTTTCTACGCTGTGCGTTTCCAGCATTTTTCTGTGTTTCTGTAAGAGCACAGATTTATCTTTCAGGGAACAGACCACACAGAAACCTCCGCGAAAGTGAGAAGAAAGGATGACGTAAGAGGAGCGTTTCTATTGAAAGCCAATGGTTTCCCGTGTTTATATACACGCCGTGGCAGCAGGAAGGCGCACCAGTGGAAAATTCCAACTGCTGACAGAGATAGCGCGGGCGATTTCAGTCCATTGTCTTCTGAGAGCGACAAGAACTATATGGAATACTCGAAATGTGGCCGAACCATAGTCTTAAAAATATGCAACAAAACCTCTTCACCTTTGAACTCAATGCCTCAACTAATAAAGGGAAGAATTCGATAATCATTCTTAACCACGTGATAAACGTATGCAGCGACTTTCAAGGAGCTATTTTGTTAGACCCAGAGAGCTCTGCTCAGCAGCACTGCTAACAGTCTTGCCCTTATCTGTTTACTGTCTCCTTGCATTAGAGCAACCAAGGTTCAACACCTCACATTTTATCTGCATTATGCTCCATCTCGAATTTTCATAAAGCATACTTATTAAACCACCCATCTGCACTTTCATCGTGGTCATTTTTTTATTTCACAAACAGCGGAATCCCCAGCGCAGGTCCCTGCAGAACACGACTAATTCCAGCCTCCAGGTCGAATATGTCCCTTTGACCACTACTCTGTCCTTTATGCGCAATCCAGTTCTTAATCGAAACAGCCAATTTGCTACGGGCCCCATGCACCCTAATCTTCTGCAATACATTTCAAAGAGGGAGTTAAAAATCCACGCGGACAACAGCATCTGCTCTACTTTCATCACTCCCTTTCGTTACATTGTCAAAATCTCAATCAAGTTGTTAAGACACGAGCAACAGACACCAACGTTGCTGGTGAACGCAGCAGGCCAGGCAGCATCTCTAGGAAGAGGTACAGTCGACGTTTCGGGCCGACTAACTGAAAGAAGAGCTAGTAAGAGATTTGTAAGTGGGAGATCCACAATGATAGGAGAAGACGGGAGGCAGAATGGAGCAAAGAGCTGGACAATTGACTGGCAAACGGGATGAGAGAGAGAGACAGAGAGAGAGACAGAGAGAGAGACAGAGAGAGAGACAGAGAGAGAGACAGAGAGAGAGACAGAGAGAGAGACAGAGAGAACACGTGTATAGAAATAAACAAATAATGGATGCGGTACGAGGGGGAGGCGGGGTATTAGCGGAAGTTTGATAAGACACGAACTGCTCCACACAATGCCGCCCTGAACTCTTCCATTCTAAGCCCGGTGTTTCCGCATCCTCATATCTTATCACTAGATAGTTTTGTCTAGCTCATTTCACACATCTGACGTGAAAGCTGCTGATCTATAGTTTGCAGGACTTGCTTTTCTGCCTTCTTAAGTAGCCACTTACCAGTCCTCTTAAACCTCAGCCTAGAGAGGACGCAAAGATACTGCTCAAGGTCCCAGCAATTTCGTCTCTTGTTTCCCTTAATAATCTGGGGTGAATCGCATCAAATCCCAGAGATTTATTAACTTTAATACTCGTTCGAAACTTAACACCTCCTTATACTTGACCGCCAAACGGCCAAACATATGCATGCATGCACCACTGATATCGTGGTCCTCCATCTCCTTTTCCTTTGTAAATACTGAAGCAAAGTGTTTGCAAAGTATTTCATTCTCATTTTCCGCCTTTTATTGTCGAGAGGTCCTACTCTCTCCCTAGTTATCCTCATGGACTGTTGATGTATACATAGAGTGCTGTGTGGGATTCACCATAATTCTACTTGCTAATGACTTTTCCTGACCATCTTCTGCTTTTATAATTCCCTTTTTAAGTTCTTTGCTGGTTTCCTTTTCATTCCCATGTGCTCCGTTTGATCCTAACTGCCGACGCTTGATATACTTTTCCTTTTACTTCTGGACTAAATTCGGCACCTGTCCTGACATGCAAGGTTCTCTTATCTTTCCATCCCAGTATTTCCTTCTGACATAACTTTCCTGTACTCTGTGCAATTGATCTTTATACACTCATCACATGTTTGATGTGGACTTGGCAGAAAACAAAGGTGTTCCCAAAAGGACCCTTCTTAGTTCCTGCCTAATAGTGTCGTAATTTACCCCGCTCCGGTTAAAGGCACTCCCATCCTGGACAAGAAACATCCTGAAAGTGAAGAGTTTGTGATCACTGTCCGCTACAAAGGGGACCTAAGTGCAGGACACAGACACGGAGGTTACATTAACAGAAGTGTATTTCTTAAGAGTTGCCAGGAAGGCCGGAGAGCGACTATTAGATGCTTACATGGACGTAAACGTTGGACAATAAACCGGAGGAACCTGGACTTGGACTCGGACGCGGAGCCTGGACTGAGACTTGGACTCGGACGCGGAGCCTGGACTGAGACTTGGACTCGGACGCGGAGCCTGGACTGAGACTTGGACTCGGACGCGGAGCCTGGACTGAGACTTGGACTCGGACGCGGAGCCTGGACTGAGACTTGGACTCGGACGCGGAGCCTGGACTGAGACTTGGACTCGGACGCGGAGCCTGGACTGAGACTTGGACTCGGACGCGGAGCCTGGACTGAGACTTGGACTCGGACGCGGAGCCTGGACTGAGACTTGGACTCGGACGCGGAGCCTGGACTGAGACTTGGACTCGGACGCGGAGCCTGGACTGAGACTTGGACTCGGACGCGGAGCCTGGACTGAGACTTGGACTCGGACGCGGAGCCTGGACTGAGACTTGGACTCGGACGCGGAGCCTGGACTGAGACTTGGACTCGGACGCGGAGCCTGGACTGAGACTTGGACTCGGACGCGGAGCCTGGACTGAGACTTGGACTCGGACGCGGAGCCTGGACTGAGACTTGGACTCGGACGCGGAGCCTGGACTGAGACTTGGACTCGGACGCGGAGCCTGGACTGAGACTTGGACTCGGACGCGGAGCCTGGACTGAGACTTGGACTCGGACGCTGAGTCTGGACTCGGACTTCGACTCGAGACGACAGAACGATGCAAAGACAGATAATTCGTATCTTGGCTCGGAGCAGCGGCAAACGGCCTGCAAAACTCAGCTGGACACACAACGACAAAACCCAATAACGACAGACAATTCGTATTTTGGCTTGGAAGAGATGCAAACGGCCAGCAAGTCTCAGCTGGACACGAGACGACAAAACCAAACAACGACAGACAATACGTATATAGACACGGGTTACCACAGGAAGCGGCAAACTGCCAGCAATCACTTAGCTGAACATGAAGAGACAGAATTTCCAAAGCAATCCCAGACAAGGAAGCCACTTAGAATCCACCGTTCTCTGCGGCCCAGAACATGCATTACCTCACTGGCTTAGAAGTTCTTTCTCGGCGTACCCAGAACGGGCATTGCAGCACGGTCTGCAGTGTGACGGCCCTCACTAAGTAGATGTAAGCCAGAGTTTTTATGTTCCTGGTTTGGATGAAAATCAGGTGTCCTAATCTAGGAACTCCGGAAAACACGTGGAAAAGGAAATTAGCTGAAATGAGGAGGCAACGGACCAGGACTGTGACACTGTCAGCTCACTGCTCACCCACTGAGAAGTCAATCACCTGAATAGACTCAGAACCCAAGACCAGGTAGTAATAGAATCCCGTCAGTTTTATTGCACCCTTCCTTTTCCTGAGTTCTACAGGTATGGATTCAGAGTCTGAATCCTCCGCTATGTCTCCCCTGAGTGCAGCTGTGATATTGTCCCCGATTAGCACAGCAACTCCCAACTCTGTTACATCCCTCTCTGTCGTTCCTCAAGCTCCTAAAGCCGGGTATATTAATCACCCATTTCTGTCCAGCCCTCAACCAAGTCTCTGCAATGACCTCAAGACTGCAGCTACATACAGTAACCCATGTTCTATGCTCATCACTTTTACCCATTATACTCCTACCATTCAAATACACGTCTTTCAAATATCCAGCCCAACATACCTGCGGTAGCTCTGCTGGAACTATAGAAGAAGAAATTGGGCCACACCTGAAGTGTTGCATACAGACCTGGTCATTACACCACAGGGTCAGACAGACACACCGTTATTAAAATGAGGAAGGGGATCCCCCAGTTCACTGTGCAAGCTCCGTTCTTCATTCGATATTAGACATTAATTCATTGGAACCCCATATTCCCATATATTCATAGTAAACTTTCGCTCCTTTATTTGTCAATTACCCACCAACCGCTGTCAGATAGATATTCACATCTACGCTCCTATCTCCCTCATAGGAAAATAAAAGTGGCAAAGCCACGGGAATGATTAAGGCATTACGCTGAAAGAACTTACCACGGCTCTTCCTGACACTATTTTTTCGAACTGTTGTAACATAAAGATGGATCAAAGAACACAGAAACCTACAGCACGATGCAGGCCCTTCAGCCTACAATGTTGTGCCGACCATGCAACTTACGCAAGGAACTGCCTAGAATATCCCTCGTGCATAGTCCTCCATTCTTCTAAGCTCCATGTAGCTCTCCAAGAGCCTTTTAAAAGACCCTATTGTATCGGTCAACACACATCAACGTTGCTGGTGAACGCAGCAGGCCAGGCAGCATCTCTAGGAAGAGGTACAGTCGACGTTTCGGGCCGAGACCCTTCGTCAGTCCTGATGCTGCCTGGCCTGCTGCGTTCACCAGCAACTTTTATGTTGCTTGAAACTCCAGCATCTGCAGATTTCCTCGTGTTTGCTATTGTATCGGTAATGCATTCCACGCACCCACTATTTCATCGACTCTTGGCCTCACAATCGACTATATTATGATCTTCCACTTCATGATTTACCGTTCTCTGCAGATGTTATACTTTATTCTGTACTTTTTGTTATTGTTAAACTTGCACTGGCACAATACACAGGATATTATCCGACAGTGTACAAGTCATTGTTTCCAGTTTGCCTCAGCACGTGTGCCGAAAACAAAGGAACTGAGTCCAGTAGTGTACATTTATAACTAGCTGTGCCCATAGACATTGTAGTCCGGTGTCCCCAGTTCACACTCAATGGCTTTCAAAGTACTAATCCAATATAACCAGCATCATTCAGTTCGGCATTATATGTAATGAATTGTGTCATTTGCACGTTGTTCGCAAATTGATATTACGGCTACTTTTGCTTTGAGGATGGCGGATTTTAGGGTCTGCGACTGCTGATTATTTTCTTTTAGTGCCGGATCGGTGAGGACGATGTTCTTTTATTTCATCAAAACCACGGTCTTTCAGTAACTAATGGCTATCTGCAGTAGACAAATAACAGGGTTGTATCTGACACGCAGACTTTGACAATACAAAGAACTTTTGAACATATTTCAAGATTTGTCGGTAGCTTAATACAGTTGTAAAATGTTTTATTTTTTACATTTTTGAACAAAACATATAGATAATTATTTATGATGAATCCATGCGAGATCTGCGGAATAAAGTGCAAAAAAAATGGTATTAATCCTGCACTCTCTCACTGTGCCAGTGTGCCAGTGACTGGAAGTTATAGAAGGAAAGCTAATCTCGCAAGTTGTATCACAGACTGACAGGTACAGAATGAAACCCATATATCCACGCTGTGTCATAGACTTACAAATACAGAATGAACCCAACACTCTCATTCTGCACCTGTGACTGACAGGCACAGAATGCTCCCCAAACTATTAGACTGTACCAGAGACTGACAGCTGCAGTATAAACCCGACTATATTACACCGTACGAGAGACAGACCGGTAAAGAATGAATACAATACTCACACTCTGTAACAGAGACTGACGGATAGAGAATGTGCGTCAAACTCACTCTGTGTATCAAAATCTCAATAAAGAATGAACCTCGCACTCTCACACTGCATCATAGACTGACTGGTACAGAATGGACAACACACTCTCACACTGTACCAGAGACTGACAGGTACAGAATGAACCCCACAATATCACACTGTACCAGAGACTGACAGGTACAGAATGAACCTCGCACTCTAACACTGTGCCAGAGACTGACAGGTACAGAATGAACCCCACAATATTGCACTGTACAAGAGACTGACAGGTACAGAATGAACCCCACACTCTCACACTGTACCAGAGACTGACAGGTACAGAATGAACCCACACTCTCACACTGTTCCAGAGACTGACAGGTACAGAATGGACCCGTAGTCTCACACTGTTCCAGAGTCTAGGAGATTCAGGAGCAACATTACAAATCTATACTCTATGAATCTGTCCTCGGCTGTCTCTCTGACTGGTTATCTGTTCATCTGTCTGACAGCCTGCGCTCTCTCTCTGTCTCTCTCTTCCTCTCTCTCTCTCTCATTCTCTCTCTCTCTTTTTGTCTTTCTCTCACTCAAATATCGTACCGTATGCTTGTCTTACTTCAATTCGATTTCAGCCATTCTGCATCTGTTCATGTCACTATTTCGAGTAATTTAAAAACATTAAAGTAATGCGCATTGCTTTGAGCATTGCTTTGCATATTGAAACATTTCTGCTGAATTTTGCTTTCACCTCTGGCAGGTTAAAATGCTCCTCAGCCAGGTGGTTACTGCACTTGTCCCCTCTGTTGTATCTCTGAATGTATCCGTGTCTCTGTGCGTGTGTGTGTATGTATATGTAATGGGGTGTATGTGTGTGTGTGTTTGTGTGTTTGTGTGTATGTGTGTGTGTGTGTGTGTGTGTGTGTGTGTGTTCGTGTATGTTTGTGTGTGTGTGTGTGTTCGTGTATGTTTGTGTGTGTGTGTGTGTGTGTGTGTGTGTGTCTGTGTGTTTGTGTATGCTTGTGTGCGACCAGAATGGAACTGAAGGAGGATGTGAAGGACAGTTGAAATTGAGAAACTGAAGGTTGGGGTCTGTGAGTCTTTCTAGACATCGTTTATCGGTGAATAATTTACCAACAATAACGTGAAATTTGCAAAAGTAGCTGCTCCGTGACAAGGCTCAGTTTTTGCAATTAAATCTACCGGCGTCATTCCCACCAGAGACGCTGCTGCTGTAATGCTCAAAAATTTTCGTCTCCTCGTTTTCAATCGGCCCCATATTTACATCAGAGACAATGGCATTGAATTAAGGTGTTTGTTCAAGTGACTGGAACTAAAATGGTATTGAGGACTATCACCGTATCTCTGGAGACAGATTCTCTGTGTAAGTTAAATTTGTTTAGAATGCATCAACTCAGAGTGCCTGCCGGAGTTGTGGATTCAGCAGCAACAAAAATCACAGATTCTCACTGAAATGGTGTATCCAGTCCTCTGGCTAATAGAAGATGTTTACTATCCTTTTATTTCAGCCTTTGGAATTCCTGGTAAGCCGCAATGTCAGTTGCCTTTGGTGCGAAATGATGTTTAATTCCAATAATTGTTTTTTTTTTTTTTTTTCTGTCGCTGGTTTCCACTGTCGCCTGTCCAGTCCCAGTATTCCGCATTTCGGGAATGGATTGGAAACGTCGGGACTGTGGATTCTGGAATATCGATCTAAAAACACCACTGCAGGAATTCTGCGTATTCGTCAGCTTCTGTGAAACTGAGCGGACCACACAGCGTTCTTCTAGCGGTTGGTGATCAGTACTGATGTTTGGGTCTCTGTGTTTTTTGTCTAGCAACAGCAGCACCGTATTTGCGAATATTGTTCTTTATGTGTCTCGCGGAGATGAAACCAATTTATTCTCTGCATTTGTCTGCGAGCAGTGCACTGAGTTATGGGCATCGACTGGTCGCAACGCTTGAGGAAATGTGAGGAGTTTCGTGTTACAGCACGAAATTGTTGTGGATTTTTAATGAATATGTGGGGTATGATTGAATAGAAAGCAGCTCATGGACAATGTGGTGAAGACAATGCTGAACCAACTAACACAATTGACATGATGTTTCACCGTTATAAATTCTGTTAATTTCATCCAGACCAGACGCATAAGGCGCCGGTACAAATTGCTCCATTCTCTGCTGACTCGGAAGATGCAGTTAACCCAGTTTTAGATTCCGCTACCGCTTCACATTTGGTCATCAGCAAGGAATCCGTATTCAGATCATATTGACTTGATTTTATTGTGTAAACTCCTTCTCTCTCTCCACCGGCTCTCGACCCTCTACCGTTAAATGCAACAACAAAGTGGAAATATTACAGGATCCCTCAAACAGCCGCATTGACTTCTGCTCAGTATTATCTCAACTTGCTGTTCCCTGTCTCTCTTCCAGCGAACTTGGTGGCGATTGTGATCCTGTCCCGGGGAAAGTGTGGTCTCTCCAAATGTGTCACTCGCTACCTGGTGGGAATGGCAACCGCCGATCTTTTGGTCGTTATCTCTGATCCGCTGTTGAGGTCGATTGCAAATATTTATTTGCAAAGATCATACCTGTTCAGTACTCCTCTGTGCGGCCTCCGTAAATGGTTGGTTTATGCGAGCACGGCGTCCTCAGTCTGGCTGACGGTCGCTTTCACCGTAGATCGATTTGTGGCTATTTGCTGTGAGAAGCTGAACACAAAATATTGCACCCAGAGAACGGCGGCTGTAGTTATCGGGACAGTGAGTGTGGTGGCCTTTTTGGGGTGTGTCCCCTGGTACTTCGTATACCAGCCGAGAAAAATAATTTATGGTGTTCCTTTAGGTTGTGATTATATACCGAGCTACAAAAACTCTCCCTCGTGGGCGGCATTTGAGATGTTTCATCTAATTTTAACCCCTTGTATCCCATACTTTCTGATTTTGCTGTTCAATATTCAGACCGTCAGGCGGAATCTAGCGGCCAGTCGAGCCCGAAAGAGGCTTTGGGAACAAAAGAGTGGAGAGAATCACAAGAACCGGGAGATGGAGACCCGACGCAAATCCATCGTTTTGCTCTTCAGCATCACCAGTAGTTTCATATTGTTGTGGGGAGCGATGGTGATATTTTCTATCTATAAACGGATTTCAATGACTTTTATTAAATCTGTCACGGATGCCCGTTACATCACAGTACACATATCGGCAATGCTGCAGATTCTCAGTTCCTGCACCAACACGTCTATTTACGCCCTGACTCAGAGAAAATTCCGAGAGGAACTAAAGAATGCGGTGAAATACCCACTGAATAGAATCTTGAAATACATCAATCATTAGAAGTAAATGCCTATTCTACAGCCTTACTTGTCGGTAAATGGAAACAATGTGATGAACAGAATTACAAAAGAAACGCGAGAAAATCTGCTGATGTTTGAAATACAAAACAACACACACAAAATCAGATCCTGATGAAGGGTCTCAGTCCGAAACTTCGACTGGTTATTCCTTTCCTCATACAAAATTCCGGAGTAACTCAGCAGGCCAGGCAGCATCTATGGAAAAGAGTTGAATGTCCACATTTCGGGCCAGGACCCGTCATCAGAGTCCTGTCTGCTGTTTGCTTACGTTTTTCAATTTTGTGTGTGTTGCCTTGGAGTTACAAAACCGTTGTTTACAGCTGAAACCGGCAGCTCACCATCCCAGAGAAATCCCATTTACACCTCACGTCCAACCCTGTTAAATTAGAGCACGATGCAAACCTGTTATCCTTGCTTCCCGGTTCTGACAAAACTGCCTGATCTTGGTGTGATTTTTCGTCTGTATCAACCACTGCTGCTCCCGTCAGAAGCCGTTTTTCCTTCACCCTCTTTTTTCTCCTCTTCTTCTACCTGTGGGTTTTACTTCTCCAGGCCACCTAGAACTGTGTTCCTGTAACAATTATAACTGCTCTACTATTGAGGACAAAATACCATCACCGTTACTTGCAGCGCTGTGCGAAGTATAGAGATTGAGAGAGGAAAGAGTGAGAGAGAAGGAAACTGAGAGAGCGAGAGAGAGAGTAGAGAGAGCAAAAGAAAGAGACAAGCAGAGAAAGAGAACTATAAAGAGGGAGAGAGATAGTGAGAGCGAATGAGGCATCGCAAAATGTTAGCGCGAGAAGGAGACATCGCGATGCTGAGAGGAAGGAGATAGAGATGGAGAGAAAGAGAGAGAGAGAAGGGAGCGAGATTGAGATGGAGAAGAATAGTGAGAGCGAATTAAACATCGTGAAGTACTGAACACGAGAAGAAAACGCGAGCTCTGAGAGCACGAAGGAAAGAGAGTGAATGAGACATCACGAGAAGAACAGCGCGAGGGAGAGGGCTAATGAGACCGCGAAGGGGACAGTGAGAGAGAGAGAGAGAGAGAAAGAGAGAGAGGAGGGGGGAGAGAGAAATGGGATAGATCCTGCGACATTGTCAGATCTGCGGTTCTCCTCCACCCATGTTGGCTTATTTAGTGTTTGATAAGTATTATTTTGATTTCGGTACTGTTATTACTGCAGACATTCGTTTTTTTTCCTGTATTAAAAAAGATTCGAGCGCTAATTAATTGTTTTTATTTTTTCTGTATATGTTTGCAGTCTCCTTTGTTTGCGAATGCATATGTAAATACCCTGAACTGAATCAAAAAAAAAAACACTGAATGAATGTTAGAACAATTTTTATTACAAAGAGGCTACCAGAAAAGCGAATGAATATACAGGGCATGGAAGGATATGAATCACATGCAGCAAAACACTTTAGTCGGAGGATACACACTGGAGTATTTGTGGAAATGAGCGAGAAAATGTCAGGCGACGAGAACGTAGGGAGGTGGGCAGAAAGATAAGACGTAGGACCTGTGGGGTGGTGATCCCAGGATTAATTGTGATGTTACTTACGCGCGAAGAAAGAGATAGTAACGACGTACAATTAAATGCGTGGCCGACAACCGGAGTCATGAGGGCGGACATCAGGTACAGAGATCACTGGGCTCTCTTCCAGTGTAGGTGGGGCTGGCTGAGGGATGATGGATTACACCAGTACTGAAGGGGAGCTAATATTCTGACAGGCAATGTTGCTGGGGCCACGCTGAAGAGCTGTAACATGTGACATGTAAGGGGTGTGTGGGGGTCGGAAGCAGAGCTACAGATCAACAAGTAGCATTGAGTGGAAAGTAGAGATGAATTTGAAGAACGCCAAACAGAAGTCAGGATGGGGCCTCGTTAATGAGCACAGTGGCACCGATGGGCAGAAGTGTGTTTAGACCTGTGCAGTGTGTAGAACAGTTAAGACAGCCGTACTTAGAGCCTGGATTAGTACATGGAACAGGGATTCAGCTATTACAGAGATCTAGCTGAGAAAAGAGTAGTCCTGATAGCAAAACATTCCAGGATTCAAATGATTCAGCGAGTACAGAAGGAGGTAAAATATCTTTCAGAGCAGTACTGCTGATCAAGCAGAATGCCAAAACGTCGAGGTTATCCCGGACAATGTGGGTAGAACTCAGGAATAGGAAAGGTGCATTCACTGTGGTGAGATTATATTGTAGGCCTCCGAATAACCAGTACAAGAGGGGAGCAGGTATGTCAGCAGGGTGTGGACTGACGTAAAAGCAATAGAGCAGCTGTAGTGAGTGAATAATCTCCCCAGAATGACTTGGATTCCCCTACCACCTGAGACCTGGATGAGATATTATTTGTTAGTTGTGCTTAGGAAGGTTTCCAAAAACGGCAAGTAGATGTGTATCAGGAGGACAGTAGGGGGACATACTTGACTTCGTCTTGCGAAATTTGCCAAGCGAGATGATTAGAGTTTTATTGCAAAATGTTTAAGGATTATAATTCTGGAGGTTTTCAGATGGTTATTGATACGGATACGACTGGACCTGCAGGCAGAAAAAAACATAACGTTGTGAAGGCAAATTACAGCAGAGTTTGAGAGAAATCGTAGGGAGTGGTCTGGGTGCCGTTGTAACTGGTTAAGTCCATGTTTGACATGTGAGAGTCACTTACAGTCCAGCAGGTCAGAATTCAAGACTTCCTTGTCCCTGTGAGAAAAGTGGCCAGGGACGGAGACGTTCAGCAACTTAAAATGATGAGAGATATTTTAATTTAGTTCAAAAAGTAAAAAGAGGTATATGTAAGGTTTCAGAAGCTGAAACTGTACATGGAATTGGAGGATCATACAGGAATCAAGAAACATCACACTGTAATCCAAGAAAGTGAGCATCGACCAGGAAATGCCAGAGAGGAGGATTAACGAGAATATCGAGACGTTTTATGCATACACTGAAAACAACCAGATTATTGCTGGAGCCGGAGGTGAAGACAGCATACGAAATCAGAAAACATTTAAGAAGCAAATTTGGAGAGAATAGAGAAGGTAGTGAATTGCTCTAGCAGACCAGGCGATGACGAATCCCATGGGATTCTCCAGATATATTGGAAGCAAGGGATAACGTTGAATAAAAGCGCGAAGAGTTGAAAAGCTGACAGTAATTTCTTCACCGGTTTGATTAGGCCACGACTGCGCAAGCGCGTGAAAGTCAGCCAGTGAGAACAGAGAGAAGAGTTTAAAAGAATACAGCTTTATGGAGAGGGCGTTATGGGAGCAGCCGACGGAGTAGATGGGGACAGAGCCGGATGGCTTTGGCTCAACAGGGCTTCGGCGACAGGGGTCAAGGCGAGGTAGGTTATCCGTGTAGAATACAGAGAGGAAGGATGCGTGTGAGGCCGGCTTTCTGTGCTCGCTGCCAAATGTGGGAGGTTCTGGAGACTCCCAGCCTCCCAGGTGCGTCGAGCTGCAGCTCCTTACGGACAGCGTTAGGAAAATTGAGATGCAGCTCGATGACCTTCATTTGGTTAGGGGGAGTGAGGAGGAGATAGAGAGGAGCTATAGGTAGGTTCAATAGAAGTGATGCAAAACAACAGAGAAACCATGTATGGTATATGGATTACAGAAGAGGAGGTGCTTGCTGTCTTGAGGCAAATTAGCGTGGGCAAGTTCCCAGGGGATGAGAATATTTTTCCTCTGATCTTCTGGGAGTGTCGTGCAAGGCCCTAGAAGAAGTATTTTATACGTCCTGAACCATGGGTGAGGTGCCAGAGGATTAAGGGTTACAAAGTGTAATCCTTTGTTTATGAAATACTGAAGGGATTAACCGGGACTATATTGGTCGGTGAGTCCGCCATCAATGGTGTCTAAGTTCTTGCAAAATATTTTAGTTCACTGGATATATAAATATTTCGATAGACCGGAATTGATTTCGGGTAGTATCTGTGGCTATGTGCGTGGAAGGTCGGGTTTAGCAAATCTTATTGCCTGTTGCGTGGTAGCTACCAGGAAAGAAAGAAAGGCAATGGGTGTGTGTAATTTAGCAAGAATTACCACAAAGTCCTCCAAGAGCGTTTGTTCAAGGAGGTTAAATTGCTTGATATTCAGGATGTGATAGTCAATTGGACTTGACATTGTCTTCGCAGGAGAAGCCAGTGTTTGAGATGGTTACTTCTCTTATTAGAGGCCTCTGACTTACATTGTGCCGCAGGGATACGTACTGGGTCTGTTATACTTAGTCATTAATATCAAACGTTTGGATAATAATATGCTAAAATGGATCAGAATATTTGTGGATGAATCCGAGTCTGCGATCAAGGTAACGGCGAGGAAGACTCTAAAAGTTTGAAGTGGGATCTGGAGCAGCTGGAAAACTGTGGTGAATCGTGTTCCCTGTGTTCTTGTAAACACTCCATTCTCTACTCTTTTACGGCCTTTCCCTTTTCACTACCTCGATTAGCTGACGGTTTGAATTGATCTGTATGGAATTCGTGCAAAACAAAGTTTGCCACTGAACGTCAGTGCGTGAAAGTTACTCAATTAGGGCAACAGTTTACTTCTGCCACCTCCAACAGGATCCCACCACCAAGCACATCTATACCTCCCCCACCCGCCCCCGCTTTCCGCAGGGATCGCTCCCTACGCGACTTCCTTGTCCATTCGTCCCGCCCCCCCCCCATCCCTCCCCACTGATCTCCCTCCTAGCACTTATCCTTGTAAGCGGAACAAGTGCTACACATGCCCTTATACTTCCTCCCTTACCACCATTCAGGGCCCCAGACAGCCCTTCCAGGTGAGGCGACACTTCACCTGTGAGTCAGCTGGGGTGATATACTGCGTCCAGTGCTCCCGATGTGGCCTTCTATATATTGGCGAGACCCGCTGCAGACTGGGAGACCGC
This sequence comes from Mobula birostris, assembly GCF_030028105.1. Taxonomy (NCBI): domain Eukaryota; kingdom Metazoa; phylum Chordata; class Chondrichthyes; order Myliobatiformes; family Myliobatidae; genus Mobula; species Mobula birostris. The sequence continues at coordinate 215,407 of NW_027277885.1, forward strand.
TTTGCTGTACACCTACGCTCTGTCCGCCAGAGAAAGCAAGATCTCCCAGTGGCCACACATTTTAATTCTACATCCCATTCCCATTCTGACACATCTATCCACGGCCCCCTCGACTGTAAAGATGAAGCCACACTCAGGTTGGAGGAAGGTCACCTTATATTCCGTCTGGGAAGCCTCCAACCTGATGGCATGAACATTGACTTCCTACCTTCTGCTAATGCCCCACCTCCCCCTCGTACCCCATCCGTTATTTATTTTTATACACACATTATTTCTCTCGCTCTCCTTTTTCTCTTTCTGTCCTCTGACTATACACCTTGCCTATCCTCTGGTTCGCCCCCCACCCCCTTTGCCTTTCGCCCTGGGCCTCCTGTCCTATGATCCTCTCATATCCCCTTTGCCAATCACCTGTCCAGCTCTTGGCTCCATCCCTCCACCTCCTGTCTTCTCCTATCATTTTGGATCTCCCCCCCCCCACTTTCAAATCTCTTACTAACTCTTCCTTCAGTTAGTCCTGACGAAGGCTCTCGGCCTGAAACGTCGACTGTACCTCTTCCTAGAGATGCCGCCTGACCTGATGCTTTCACCAGCAAATTTGATGTGTGTTGCGTGAAAATGGATGTTGGAATTTAATTCCATTTTAAGAGAGCTGTTTCACTTTTGGAGAACAAAGTAGACTAGTTTCCTTGAAGGTTGTGTCACGGGTAGATTGGGTCGTAAGGATGAGTTTTGGCATATCGGCCTTCATAAATCAAATTATAATGATCATGAACTGGAATGCTATGCTAATGTTCTATAAGACGTTGATGAGGCCTAATCTGTAGTTTTTTGAGCAGTTCTGGTCACCTACTGTATTTAGAGGAAAGTTATCAAGAAGATAAATATCAACAAGAAAGCGTGCAGAGATACTGTATGCCAACATCAGTGAACTTGAGGCCAGGTATCCGAAGGATTTGCTCATTACAGCCGGGTACTTTAACGAGGCCAAACTCAGAAAGCCGCTGCCAAAGTTGTACCAAAATGTCTCCTGCCCCACTAGAGGCCCGAAAAAACTTGATCACTGCTACACAGGGGTCAAGGATGCCTACCGTTCCGTCCCACGACCTCACTTCGGAAAGCCGGACCATCATGCCGTACTCTTCCTCCCGGCTTGCAAACAGAAACTGTAGCGGGAGGTCACGGTGTCAAAAGTAGCGTCGTGTTGGAAGGTGGAAACGGATGAGGTGCTCCGTAACTGCTTTGAATCGGTGGACTGGTTAGTTTTCAAGGACTCGGCAGCTAACCTCAATGAGTATGCCTCAGCTGTCACGGACTTTATTTGGAAATGTACAGAGGACTGTGTGTCTCGCAAGATGATCCGGGTATTCCCTAACTGGAAACCTTGGATGAATTAAAAGGTCAAGACCCTTTTGAAGGCTCGAGCTGCGGCTTTGAGTTCCGTGGATACCAGTCGCTACACCGAATCCAGGCATGAAAATTCGGAAAGCAATTTTGGGCGCCAAGAGGCAATATTGACCAACGTTGGAAGCCCAGGCTAACCAGAGGGCTGCCGATAGAATATGGCAGGGTCCAAAGAAGATCACTGGACGCAAAGAAAACGCTGGGAATATCAATAACTGTGGCGCTTCTCTTCCTGACCAACTTAACGTATTCTACGCAAGATTCGAACAGAGGAGGAGCGTCCCGCTGCCTCCGGATGAACCGGACCTGGTGGCATCGAGATTCATCGTCACCTAGGAGGACGTTAGAAGGACCTTCCTGAAGATAAATCCAAGGAAGGCGACGCGCCCAGATGGCGTGCCGGGACGGGTTCTCCGGGCCTGTGCAGGAGAGCTAGCTGGAGTGTGTGCTGACATCTTCAACTGCTCCTTGCTTCAGTCTGACATCTCCTCGTGTTTTAGGAATGCAACGATAATTCCAGTGCCGAAGAAGAGCAAGGTGGCATGCCTGAATGACTATCGACCTGTCCTGTGACATCAATTGGTATGAAGTGCTTCGAGAGGTTGGTTATGGCACACATCAACCATAGCCTCCTGGTCAACCTCGATGCTTTGCAATTCGCCTACCGGAGCAACAGGTCAATGGCAGATGCCATCTCTCTGGCCCTACGTTCCTCCTTAGAACAACTGGAGAATACAGATGCATGCATAAGACTCCTTTTCATAGACTACAGCTCTGCCTTTAAAGCCATCAGTCCAAATAAACTGATTCCTAAGCTGTGGAACCTTGACCTTCGCATTCAGATCTGCAGCTGGATCTTCAACTTCCTCACAGACAGGACCCAGGCTGTAAAAATAGGGGACAAACTCTCCTCTGCAATCACTCTGAGCACCGTTGCCCCACAAGGCTGAGTACTCAGCCTCCTGCTGTACTCACTGTACACCCATGATTGTGCAGCCTAGTTTCCATTGAACTCAATATATAAGTTTGTTGATGACACAGCAATTGTTGGCCGTATCTCCGGTAATGACCAGTTTCAGTACAGAGAGGAAATTAAGAATCTGGTGGCACGGTGCGAAGTCAACAACCTATCCCTTAACGTCAGCAAGACGAAAGAATTGGTTGTTGACTTCAGAAGGAGTAGCGGACCGCACGACCCAATTTACATCAGTGGTGCGCAAATGGAACAGGTCAAAAGCTTTAACTCCTCGTGGTTAATGTCACAAATGACCTGACTTGGACCAACCAAGCAGAGGTCACTGCCAATAAGGCCCTTTACTTCTTGAGAAAACTAAAGAAATTTGGCCTGTCCCCTAAAAGCCTCACAATATTTTATAGATGCACCGTAGAAAGCATTCCTCTTGGGTGCATCACATAGTATGGAAGTTGTCCTGTCCAAGACCGGAAGAATCTGCAGAAGATCTTGAACACGGTGCAGCACATGACACAAAACAATCATCCGTCCGTGGACTCACTTTACACCGCACGCTGTTGGAGCCGTGCTGCCAGGATAATCAAGGACCGACCCACCCAGACAACACACTTTTCGTCCCTCTTCCATCGGGGAGAAGGTTCAGGAGCGTGAGGACTCGTACAGCCATATTTGGGAACAGCTTCTTTCCAACTGCGATAAGACTGCTGAACGGATTCTGATCCGGATATGGGCCGTACCCTCCAAATATCCGGACCTGCATCTCGTTTTTTTTTTTTTTTGCACTGCCTTAATTTCCATTTTTCTATTTTCTCTTTATGATTTATAATTTATTTTTTTTTAATAATTACTATCGATTTGTAATCCAGGTAGCGGGAAGCGCAGAATCAAATTTCGCTATGATGATTGTACGTTATAGTATCAATTGTTTGGCGACAATAATGTATAAAGTATAAAGTACTCCTTAAATTCTCTTTGCAGGACCTTACCTCTCTGTTGTTAGTTCTAAGAAGGAACATGACCTCTGTGTGTTCTCCTTGCCCTTTCAGAATGGCCCTTACCTTCTCAGAGACATCCTTGGCCATGGCATGATTGGGGTAACGCATCATCCTGCAATCTCACTCATGTACACACATACTCCTGTCTGTGCCCCCGCGAATGTGTTTGCTACATGTGATTCATACCTTTCCATCGCCGTGTATTTATGTGTTTTCTTATAGTCTGTTTGCAATGAACATTGTTTGAAAATTCATTCATTGTATTCTTCTTTAATTCTGCTCAGGCAATTTACTGATACTTTTGCAAACAAAGGAGACTGCACATGTGTTGCAACCACACAGTTTGTTAGAACTGGTACGATTTTAATAAAATAAAGCTAATGTCTACAGTGGTAGCTGCGCATAATTCAAAATAATGCTGATCATTCACTAAACAAGCCGATCTCAGTGATCGAGTGGAAGCACAGATCCTGCAATGTCACACAACACGTTTTCTCTCTCTTTCACCCTTTTCTCTCCTTCTCTCTCTCTCTCTCCCTCTCTCTCTCGTTCACCCTTTTCTCTCCTTCTCTCTCTCTCTCCCTCTCTCTCTCTCCCTCTCCCTCTCTCCTTCTCTCTCTCTCTCTCTCTCCCTGTCTCCCTCACGATGTCTTAGTCTCTTCACTATCTCACTCTCTCTCTCATCCTATTTTCTCTGCCTCTCCCACACGCCCATTCTCTCGCACTCACTCTCGCGACATTCTCATCGTGTCCTATCCCTCGCGCCCTCTCCCTCACGCGAACTCCCTCATGCGCTCTCCCCTCGCGATGTCTCCTTCTGTCGGTCTCCCTCGCGCTCACTGTCGCCCGCACCCTCTCCCTCATGCCATCTACATCACGCTCATTCTAGCCTCATCTCCATGGCAGCCTCTCCCTCGTGCCCTAACCCTCACGTATTCTCTCTGCGCGCCCTTTCTTTGCGATGTCTCATTCCCTCTCTCCTTCGCGCCACAGCCCTCGCTCTGTCTCCTGATCACGCTCACTTTACCTATCTCTCTATCTCTCACAGACAGACAAGTGAACGGTACTTTGTCTTCAACTGTGAAAAACGAAAATTCTCTTCCAGGAAGATAGTTCAAGTTGGCAGTAAGAACGGAAACCCACAAGTAGAGAAGGAGGGGAAAGTGAAGGAAAGGATGGGTTTCGACGGAAGCACGAGTGGTTGATAGAGACGAAAATATACATCAAGATCAGGCAGTTTTGTCAGAACGGGGAGTACGGGTAACAGGTTCGCCTCAAGCTTCAGTTTTACAGGGTGGGACGTGATTCGCTAAAGGGATTTCTGTGGATTGTGACGCCAGTGATGCCGTAGGGATCAGCTATAAACATCTGTTTTGTAACCCCAAGGCAACACACACACAATGGACAATAAACAGTTGATCGGACACTGATGAAGAGTCACGGCCTGAAACGTCGACAATTTACCCTTTCCATAAATGTTGTCTGGCCTGCTGAATTCCTCCAGCATTTTGCTTGAGGAAAAGAGTGGACATTTCGTGGCGACACCTTTCATCAGGATCTGATGTTATGCGTGTTGTTTTGTATTTAGGGAGAATGCAGATTCTCTTATGTTTGTTTTGCTACTCACTTCATCACGTTGTTTCTATTTACCCAAAAGTGAGGTTATAGAATAGGAAGCATGAACGCTGCTGAATTGTGATACTTTAAAGCCTTTATTTAGAAAGTTTCATGAGTTTAAAAATAGGATTTATTGTGTATTTAACCGCATTCTTTAGTTCCTCTCGGAATTTTCTCTGAGTCACTGCGTAAATACACGTGTTGGTGCAGGAACTGAGAATCTGCAGCATTGTCGCTGTGTGTTGTGTGATGTAACGGGGATCTGTGACAGAATGAACAAAACTCATTGGAAACCGCACATAGGTATAATATACCACGTATGTTACCCACAACAATAAGAAACTACCAGTTATGCTAAAGAGCAAAACGATGGATTTGCGTCGGTTCTCCATCTCCTGGTCGTTATCATTCTCTCCACTCTTTTGTCGCCGAAGCCCCCTGCGGGCTCGATTGGCCACTAGAATCCGCCTGACAGTCAGAATATTTAGCAGCAACATAAGAAAGAATGGGACACAAGGGGTGAAAACGAGGTGAAACAAGTCAAAAGCCGCCCATGAGGGAGAGCTTTTGAAGCTCGGTGTAGAAACACAATCCCAGGGAACACCATCAATTATTTTTTTGGGACCGTAAACAAAGCCCCAGGGGACAGTCTCCAAACAGGCCAGCACACTCACTGTCCCCATAACCACAGTCGCCGTTCTCTCTGTGCAATATTTTGTTTTCAGTTTCTCACAGCAAATAGCCACAAATCGATCGACGGTGAAAGCGACAGTCAGCCAGACTGAGGTCGCAGTGCTCGCAGAAACCAACCATTGACCAAGTCTGCACACAGGAGTGATTCGCAGGAATGATCGGGGAAAATAAATCAGAGCAGCCCCCTCAGCAGCGGATCTGAGATAACGACCAGGAGATCGGCCGCTGCCATTCCCACCAGGTAGCGAGTGACACATTTGGAGAGACCGCACTTTCCCCGGGACAGGAGCACAATTACCACTAGGTTCGCTGGAAGAGAGACAGGGAACAGCAAGTTGAGAAAATATTGAGCAGAAGCCGATGCTGCAGCTGGAGGGAATCCTGTAATATTTCCACTTTATTTTTGCATTTAGCGGTGGGAGGGTAGAGAGAGGGCACAGAGATGGCAGAGACAGAGAAGGAGTTTACACTGTAATATAAAGTCAATATGATATGAATACGGATTCCTTACTGATGACCAAAACGTGAAGTGGCAGCGGAGAGCTAAAACTGGGTAAATACCTCCTCAGATTCAACACTGGATGGACCATTTTTCATCGTCGCTTTCCACGTCTCGTCCCGCTGATGGCGGGACTTGTCCATTACACCAGAGGCGGCCAAACTTTTACATTCGATGCGTCATTTTGTTTTTCATTCACAGGTTCAGATGCGCCATACAACTCTTGTACACCCATTCAATTCTTGTAGAAATGTTAATATGAAACTCGTGCGTGACAAAATTAACGCATGGAATGTAAAATGTTAAGCACCGCTGCATTAGGCAATCATCAACTCCCATGGCGATCCCTGACAGCGACGGAACAGTCGAACGAAGAAAACGAAGAAATGCTGGAAACACTCATACAGGTTAAACAGGATATGTGGAAAAAACATTTAGGGTATCTCGCCTCGGACATGTTGTCAGAGAGACTCCATACACGAGTGTTAACTGGTTTGCCTTTCCACGCAAGCTGCTTGGGGCTCAGTGTTTGCAGCATTCCCCAAGTTTTTTTTTTCCTTTTCCGGAATTTGCCACCTCACTGACTTTGCAACAGAAAAGTGACACAAACTTACAGACAGACATGACGCCTCCCACTGAATCCACACAGGGAAACAGGGGAGAGGAATTCAAACTCGGTGCCGTAGTCAGATGTCGGTAACGGTGTCAGATGCAGCTATAATATAAAACATTTCACAGTATTGATAACTGTGAAGCAACACGTCATTTGTGTTAATTGACTCAGCATCGACTTCATTGTGCTGTCCATCATCTGCTTTATATTCAGTCATACCGCACACATTTACTAAAAGTCCACGACTGTTTCGTGTTACAACACGGAACTCCTCACATTTGCTGAAGTGTTACTACAGTGGATGGTCTGATTTTTGCTCCTAACTCAGACAATCACTCACATTCAAATACAGACAATTAATTGCCATAAGCTCAGTGGGCTGTATAAACACAATATTTGCAAATGCAGTGCAACTACTACAAGACCAAATGCAGAGATTTGAAAAACATATTATTAATCACAAACCGCTGGAAAACCGCTGGCTGACCTGCCCAGTCCAACAGAAATTGGCCGAATTGCTGAATCCTGCAGCCGTTTGTTTTTAGATCCAAATCCCAGCATTAATAGTCCCGGTGTTTCCACTCGATTGCCGAAATGCCTAATACTGGGACTGGAATGTGAGTGTTTAAACCAGCGGCAGAATCAATCACATCATTGGGATTAAACTTCAACATCCACCTACGGCAGCTGACACTGCGTCTTACCGGGAATTCCAAAGGCTGAAATAAAAGGATAGTAAACGTCTTCTATCCGCCAGATGACTGGATACACCATTTCAGTGAGAATCTGTGATTTCTGTTGCTCCTGTGTTCACAGCTCCAGCAGACAGCTGATGCATTCCAAGCGGCCTTGATTTATACAGAGGATCTGTCTCCAGTGATACGGTTATACACCTCACTAACTTTCTCAGTTACAGTTGCTTGCACAAACACTTTAATTCAATACCATTGTCTTTAATGTAAATATTGGGGCGATTGGAGACAAATACATCAAAATGATTTGGCATTACCTCAGCAGCGTCGCTGGTGGAAATGGGCTGACAGATTTACATTCAAAGACTGCAAGGCACGAAGCAACTACACTTACAGATTTCGTCTTTTTGTTAGCTAATTAGTCATCTCTGAACGGAGACCAGCGACACTGACCGATCCAAACTCTGCCCCTGCAGTTTCACATTTTAAACTGTCCTTCAGTCCCTCAGCTACTTTCTGGTGACAGTCTCTCTCTCCTTCACACACACACACACACACACACACACACACAGAAACAATTGCACAAATGTATTTCTATGTTTCGTGACTGTCCTGCTGTTCACACTATTTATTATAAGTTACTATAAAAAGCACAGTGTGCACTTAGACAAAGACATAACTTAAATAATTTACTTCTCATGTATATGAAGGATGTAAGTAATGAAGTCCACACAATTCAAAATACACAAACACAGATTCGAACAAGGATACAATGGAGACACCGAGACCAGGCTGGAAACAGTAAAGTGAGCACGTTGCCAATGTACAAGCACGAGAAAATTTGAAGATGTTGGCAATCCAGGGCAACATAAAGAACTCTGCTGAGTTCCTGCAGCATTTTGTGTGTCATGTTGCTGATGTAACAATCTTTAATGTGGATCTCAAATCCGTCAAAAGAAATCGAGAATACATATTTTAATCTGCAAAGAAATAGGCTGAATTTTAAGTAATTTCAAATAAAACACTGGAAATTGGTAGATGAACAGGCGCATGGTGGCTGGGACGAACCAGAGAAAAACAAGCGTGCGATAAATTGATAAATTGTTAGGACAGAGAATGGAGAGAGGAGAGAGAGAGAGAGAGAGAGAGAGAGAGAAAGAGAGAGAGAGAGAGAGAGAGAGAGAGAGAGAGAGACCGAGAGAGAGAGAGAGAGAGAGAGAGGTGGGGGGCGCCGACACGCATACTCACAAATAGATAGGTTAAGCAGACAGAAAGACAGCTAGAAACAGATGCATAGATTGCAGGATTGTCGAGTTGCTCCTGTATCTCCTAGTCTCTGGTACAGTGTGAGAAAGTGGGTTTCATTCTGTACCTGTCAGTCTATGATGCATTGTGAGAGGGTGAGGTTCACTCTGTACCTGTCAATCAAGATACAGTGTGAGACTGCACGGGACTGAAAGAAGTGCAGAAGATTATAATTCTTGTCAGCTCTATCTTGAGTACCAGCCTACTAAGTACCCAGGACATCTTTAGGGAGCGGTATCTCAGAAAGGCAACGGTCATTATTAAGGACCTCCAGCACTCAGGGCATACCCCTTTCTCACTGTTACAATTCAGGTCGGAGATACGGAAGCCTGAGGTCACACATTCGGTGATTGAGGGACAGCTTCTTCCTCTCTGCCATTCGATTCCTAAACGGACATTAAATCTTTGGACAATACCTCATATTTTTCGAAATACACAGTATGTCTGATTTTACACGTTTTTTTTTTACAAATCATTCTATATCTTATAATATAATTGGTTTACATTTTAGTTGGTATCATTATTATTTTTTTTACATTCCTTCTTATTTTATTTTTCTCTTCGTGATTATGCATTGCATTGAACTGCTGCTTCTCAGTTAACAAACATCACATCAGATTCCGGTGAAAATAACCCTGATTCCGAGAGTGTGGGGTTCATTCTGTACCTGTCAATCTATGCTACCTTGTGAGAGTGTGGAGTTCATTCTGCCCCTGTCAGTCTCCGATACAGTGCGAGAGTGGAATTCATTCTGTACCTGTCAGTCTATGCTTCTGTGTGAGAGTGTTGAGTTCATTGTGTATCTGTCAAATCACTCTGCAAAGAATTGCTTTCTGTTGTTAGTCTGAAATCTCCCTTTAACCAATCTCCACGTTTCCTTGTTGGTGGATTAATTTTGAAGTAGCAGTTGGCATCTTACTTACCTCTAACCTTTTGATTCTGAACTCTTCTATCAAATCTCCTGTCATAATATGTCAACCCAGGGCAAATAGATTTAATTCTCTGAATCTTTCTGCATAGCACGTACCCTGAAGTCCTGCTAGTCGCCCTTCTCTGATCTCCTTCCAGTGCCTTTACATCCCTTACAAAATATAGAGATCAGAATTATACACAGTTCTCAAGGTGTGGTCTTAAAAGTGCATGAAACAGCTTAAGGAGACGTATCTAGCTCTAAACTTCTCTGAGCGTATTATATCGCCCAACATTATCTTAGCCTCCCTAATTGCTTCGGTGCATTACCTAGGTGTTGATAGTGATGTTTTCGAGGAGTATCTAATCCTTCTCATACAATGCACTTTCTTACTGAGGACCTCCATTGTCTATTTATATCTAATACTTCTACCTAATTTTTGCAATATTTTACATTTAATTACATTAAATTTCGCCTGTCGTTTGTCTGCCCACATCAGAATTCTGTTTAGATCTGCCTATATTGGTTCTGCTGCCTGAATATTATTAGCCATTCTCTCTAATTTTGTGTCATCTGCAAATTTATCGAGTTTATTAGTTTTGTGCTTATCCAAATCATTAATGTAAATAAAAATAGCAGCGGCCCCAAAACTGATGCTTGTGGTACCCCACTTTTAACATCTTCCGGGTGTGAAAATGATCTCTCACCATAACTCTTTCCTTTCTGTTTTTGACCCAGTTCTGTACACATTCGCATTCCATACCCTGAATCCCTACCTCCTGTAATTTCAATATCAACCTCTTCTGGGGTACCTTCTCAAAATCCTTCAGAAACCCAAGTAAATGAAATCACCTCTTTATTGTTATCATAAACTATAGTTCCCTCTTCATAGACCTGCAAAATATCAGTAAAACATGGTATACCCTTCCTGAACACATGCTGCCTTTCTGCTGACAGAAGACCATAAAAATATAAGACATACGAGAAGAACTCAACCATTTGGCCCATCGAGACTTCTCCAACATTCAATTATGACCGATCGCTTATTTATTCTGCTTAAACCCATTTCCAGGCCTTTAACCATCAGCTTTGATAGCATGTCCAATCTCTGCTTTAATATACCCAACGACCTGGCTTCCATAGCTGCACGTAGCAAACAAATTCCACCAATTCATCACCCTTTGGCTAAGGAAATGTCTCCACATCTCTGTTTTGCATTGACACCCTTTGTCCTGAGTCGGTGCCTTTTGTCCTGGCCTCTCCTACCATGAAAAACATTCTTTTCACATCTCCTCTGTCTCGGCCTTTCAACATTCGAAACGTTTCAATGAGAACGTCCCTCATTCTTCAAAATTCCTGTGAGTACAGACCCAGAGTCATCAAATGTTTTTCATATGATAATCCCTTCATTCCTGGAATCATCCATGTGAACCTCCTCTGAATGCTATCCAATGCCAGCACATCGTTTCTGAGGCGAGAAGCACAAAACTGTACACAATACTCAAGGTGAGGCCTCAGCATCACATCCCTGCTCTAGTATTCTAGACCTCTGAAATGAATGTTCACATTGTATTTGCCTTCCTCACAACCAACACAGCCTCCGAGATAACTTTTAAGGTGTTGCGCACAATAACTGCCTCTCAGATTTTTGGACTTTGCCCCTTTTAGAAAATAGTCTTCACATTTACACCTCTATTAAGACCCCTGATAATGCATTTTCTAACATTATATTTCATTTGTCACTTCCTTGCCCTTCCTCCTAGTCTGTCTAAGTGCTTCTGCATCCTACCTGTTTCCTCAACACTACCTGCCCCTCCAACAATCTTCATTTCATCTGCAAACTTGGCAAAAAATCCATCTATTTCATCATCTAAAACATTTATATACAACAAAAAAGTAGTGGTCCCAACGCCAATCACTGCGGAACACCACTAGTCAGTGACAGTCATCCAGACAAGGATCCTTTTATTCCCACTTGTTGTTCTTATCAGTTTCTTTTCCAACTCGGTGTTTATTAATGTTTCTTTTATTTTACCCACGATACACGTTAAGCTTCCTGGTAAGTAATTAACAGGGCAGTGGTCTCACCCCTGTTATATACACAGAAATGTTTAGCCCATTTCAACTCCTTACTGACTTCATAAATTTTCACAGAATTTTGAAAAATCATTAATATGTGTTTGTATTTTTAAACAAAGACTTCTTTAAGTACTCTTGGCTATATGTTATCCGACACAGAGGTTTATTAACTTTCAACATTTTCAGCTGAAGCAGGAAATTCCTTACTGAGATTTCTGATTCAGCTTAAGCAACTTTATTTTTAACATCCTTGCAGGTGAACACTTTAACAAAATAATAGCTAAGGGTATCCCGTATGTCCTGCTCTGCAAATATAACACCGCACTGTTATTCCTAATACACTTAACTTTCCATTTAACTTTTCATTAATGACTAAAGTGTTGACAAAATCTCTTGGTCAATCTTAATATTATCAACAATATCTTTCTCAACCTGTCTTTGGCAACCCGAATTTCCAACTTGGTTATATCCCTTATTTTTTCATATGCCCTATGGTTAAATTGTATTATTATTTTTCTCTCTATTCCTTACTTAGCTGTCTTTTCTTCAATACTTATTATATATCTTTGCTTATCCATGTAGTTGATGTATTGTTTGTTTACTTCTTTTGCATCTCCTGACCTAGGGTATGAACAGTTCCTACACTACATGTTATCGACTTAAATCGATGCCATTATCCCTCAACTGACACACTGTCTAGCAGTTTCTTCCGGTTTGCCTTCTGAGGTCTTTGCCACATCTGCGCAATCTTTGTCTTTGTGAAATTCAATCTAAGAGCGTTCGTCTTTATTGATATACACCCCCAAAGTACTTTGAGACCAACAATGTTATGATCACTTGTTCCTGAAGGTTCAACAACTTTCGTACTCAGAATTGTCCCTTGAATGTAAAGAATGTCAGATCTAGACAGTCCTCCCCGCTAGTTGGTGCAATAGCATATTGGGTAAAAATGCAGTGTATTGTGGTAGTACAATATGACACGTTAACACAATGCAGAACAATGTATAACAGCTGCAGCGAAAGGTAAATCATAAGGTGCAATATCGTTGTCTGGCAGATTGTGAAGCCAATAATTCACCATCTGGTGCTAGACACATAAGAATGCAATTAAGCCCCGTGGTACGTGCTTTCAGGGAGATTTCCTAACGATTCCTGTGCCTTTGCAATGTAATTCAGACCATGGCCATGAACTCGGGCTCTCTCTGGGAAGGATATCACTGTCATGGATATGGCCCTGACCCTGTCCATGGTCACTCCTCTGTATCACATCGTCTCTTTTCTTCGGTTACTCATGTACACAAATGACAGTATCTTACAGTCAGTGAACGCACCATTCAGCTCGCCTTTGGTCTCTGGAAGGGACAGGTGCAGTAACCTTCTACTTACACCAGCCAAGACTTGGCCTCTGGGCCTGATCTCTACGATCTTCAATGTCTAGATTGTAGCATTTTTATGCGAGGTTCTGAGACAGTTAGCCTGAGTCCACGAACACCCTTTGGAAAAATTTGCCTGTAGATGATTCTACGAATTTCAAATCCAGCTGAGGAAACCCTGGTGGCTCTCCAGAGGCAGCGAAAGGTAAAGTCAAGCAGTGTGATAGTGACAGTTTACTCAGTATTTAGTGGAGACAGGCAGGAGATACAGTGGCCACAATAGAGAAACAAGGATGCTGTGCTGCCTCACGGGTGCTAGCACCCATGGTGCATAGGTGCAGTTGCAGGATATTGTCAAGGGGATGAGTGAAAATCCAGAGGTCCTGATGCAAATTGGCACCAACGTCATTGTCACAAAACGAGATGAGCTCCTACATATTGAGTGTATAGAGTTAGGAAAAAAAAAGTATCTTTACTTCTGTCAGACATGTACACCTCGGGCATATTTTGTGGCCAATGAACACACCATCCAACTTGCCTTTACTTACTGAAAGGAAAACGGTTCAGTCAGAAAAAGGTATAATTTTATTTCCACTCAGAGCTCCTCCCAAGCCCCAGGACAGGACACAATGGCAGTTCTACAATGTGTGAGTATAATCACGTTTGCAGTAAAATATTGCCACCCAGCCACAATTTGACAACTCCACTGGTCATGAGATCGCTGAGAGTTGCTCCCGGAATCAGGCTCTGGCTCTAGCTGCTCCTCATCCAAAACCAAACTTGGAATCGGTCCCTGGAGGAGATATCTGTTCTGGAGATGTCCCTGACCCGATCCACGGTAACTACCCCGTCTCATATCGGCTCCTTCCTCCTGTTTCCAATGTACACTAAGGACTATCTTCCGGCCAGCGAATGCACCATGCAGCTCGCTTATGGTTTCTAGAGAAAAACCGGTATGGTGACTTTCTATTTGGCAGTCAGATCGAGACAATCAACATTTTGGTAACATGTCTGCACCTGATTCCATTAAATTCTTTAAGTTCAAAATGAGATGAAGAAACCCTGGTGGATCCCCTGTGGCAGGGAAGGGTGAAGTCAGGCAGTGCATGAGTGATAGGGGACATGATAGTTAGGGGTACAAACAGGGCATACTGTGGCCGCAAAAATACTCCATGACGCTGTGTTGCCTCCCGGGTGCTTGGGTCCAGATGTATCATGGTGGCTGCAGGATATTCTCAAGGGGAAGAGTGAACAGCCAAAGATCGTGGTGCATATTAGCATCAATGTCATTGTCAAAAAAGAGGAAGGGGTTCTACAGTCTAGGTATATAGCGTTAGGATGAACAGAATGACTTACAAAGTAGTAATTTCTGGATCACTTCCGGTGCCATGGGCTTGAGCATGTTGGACCAGGATGATAGCACAAATGAATGAGTGACAGAGGAGGTGGTGCAGGGGACAGAGTTTCAAGCCTGGATCATTCGAATCTTCGTCGGCAAGTGGTGAGCTTTCGAAGGGGGAGCTGTTGCACCTGAACTGGAGGGGAAGTAATATGGTGGCCGGGAAGTTTGTTACTGCTACTCAGGAGGGTTTAAACTCGTTTTACAGGGGGCGGGGAGTCGGCACACCAGGTCAGTAAGTGAAGGATTAGTCATGAAGGTAGACATCAGTGAAAGTATGGACAGGCAAAATCAAATTAACGGGTATGATGAGATATATAGTTTGAAGGGTGTGTATTTGAATGTCAGGAATATTATGGGTAAAGGTGATGAACACAGATCATGGATCAGTGCATGGGACTGTAATGGTGTGCCCATTACAGAGACTTGGTTGAGAAATGGGCAGGGACGCGTGATTAATCTACCAGGTTTTTGAAGTTTTTGAAAACCTAGAGAAAGAGGTAAAAGAGGTGTGAGTAGGACTATGAATCATGAACAATTTCACAGCGACACACAAGGGACACACTGTTGAGGGTTCAGACGCTCAGCCCATTTGAAAAAGAAAACTGAAGAACAGGAAGTGTGCTATCAAACGAATGGGATTGCACTACTACCTGGTGTTGCGTAATGAGTCTATTCAGGTAACTGCCCACTCAGTGTCTGAGCAGCTAGGCGACTGAGACCACAACTCCCTCACTTACAAGATAACTATAAATAAGGATGGGATATCTTCAAAAAGGATAAGGGCAAATTAGGAGGGCATTAGGCAGGCACTAAGAAGGGTTAATCGGAAATAACTTTTATTCTGGTAAATCAACATCAGACATAGGGAGACTGTTTAAAGATTAATTGCATAGAGTACAGGAAATGTATCTTCCTGTTGGAACAAAGGACAGGGATGGAAATAGAAGAGAAAATTGGATGTCCAGAGAAGTGAAGAATTTAGTCAAAAATTAAAAGGAAAAGTACGTCAAATTTGGAATTTACGATCAAGTGGAGTAGTTGAAAGTTATACAGAATCAAGAAAAGAGCTAAACAATGAATTTACGAAGGTCAAGAGGGGCCATGAAAAATTTTTGGCAAGTAGAATTAAGGTGAATTCCAAGGCACGCTTTACATATATCAAGACAAGAGGGTAACTGGGGAGAGCATAGGACCACTCAAGGATAAAGAGGGGAACATTTGCTTGGATCCGGAGAATATGAGTGAAATACATAATGTACTTTGCTTCAGTATTTACCAAAGGGAATAGATGTGTAGTAGTAGACAGTGCTGCATGTATAAATACGTTACGGCGTTTGGAGTTGAAGCAAGAGGAATTATTGGGTCTCCTAATGAGTATTAAACTTAATATCATCCTGGAGCCTGGTGGTGTGTACGCCAGGTTTTTGACTGAAGCAAGAGACAAGATTGCTTTGGCCTTGACCAGTCGCTTCATATCTCTCCTAGGCACAGACGGGTACCCAAAGGATGAGTGAGTGGCGAATGTTAAACCTGCATGTAAGAAGGGACCAAGGGAAAATCCGGAGAACTGTAGACCGGTAGGTCTCACGTCAGTTGTACAAAAATTGCTGGGGAAACTGCTTCGAGATTGGATATATAAGCTTTTGGAAGCCAGAACCTAATTAGGGAGAGCCATCATTTCTTCGTGTGGGGCAGTCCCATCTTCACAACTTGATTGAGTTTTCTGACAAAGTGACGAAAGACATAGATGAAGTTACTGATGTCGTCTACATGGATTTTACTAAAGCATTTAACAAGGTCCCTTTTGATTAAAGAAAGTGTTTGAAGAGACTTATTCGAGCTGGAGGTCTGTAATTCGTTGCGTTCTGCAGGGATCTGTGCTGGGACCTCTGTTATTTGTGAAATATTAAAATGACCAGAATAAAGAAATATAGATGGGTAGCTTAATAAGTTTTTGAATGACACTAAGAGTGGTGCAGTTGTGGACAGTGAAGGAGACTGGCAAAGAATCGAGCGCAATGTAGATCATTCGCAGATAAGGACAGCGAAAAGGCAGAACAGAGATAAATGTGAAGTGTTGCACCTTGGTAGGCCAAAAGCAGGCAGTAAAGAGTTAAGTGGAAGACCATTAACAGTGTTGCTGACCAGAGAGTTTTGAAGTCCAAGTTTACCGTTCATTGAAAGTGATTAAATATATCAATCTGCAGTGAAGATGCTTATCAAATGCTTGCACTTATTAGCTGAGTTATCGAGCTCAAAGTTCAAGAAGCGATGTTGTAACTTTAGGAAGACTCCTGTTAGGCCATATCTCCAGTATTGCATATAGTTCTGGTTGACCCAGTTTTGGAAGGATTTTCAGGCATTAGAAAAGGAATAGAAGAGGCTTACCAGGATACTTTCTGGTTCAAAGGGCATGTGCGAATATCAAGGCCCTGACAAATCTGGGCTGTTTTTTTTTGGAGAAGTGGAGGCTGCCGGGAGATCAGATAGAGGTTTATAACATTATGCGAGGAGCAGATCGAGTAGGTATGGAGTGTCTTTATCACATGGTAGAAATGTCCAACACACTGAAGGTGAGAGGGGGTAGTTTGAAAGGAAATGTGTGTGGTATGTTTTTACTTAGAGTGCTGGAGTGGTAGAGTTAAACACGTTAGGGTTTTTTTTTACCGAATATCTGGATGGGTTCATCGACAAGAGGAGGATGGAGGGAGATGGACTTAGTGTTGGACGGAAGGATTAGATTTTGGGGGTTTACCAATTTACTTTACAGATTGTCTGGCACGATATTATGGGCCGAATGGTCTGATGCAGTGCTGTACTGTTCAATAATTTGTTCTATATACTGGGAAACAGTATGATAGAGCTGAGGGTGACCAGCAGGTTTACAAGTAGATGATTTGTGAAACATGAATATCAGGAAGAACAAGCCAATGATTGGTTACAAATGCAAACAGAAAAAAGAGTTAAATCGTACAACAGAGGCAACATTTAAAAATACAAACAATACAGGACTGAAGGACTGCATGTCGTCTTCTGAATGGTAGATCTGTGGCATTCGCCTCTGGCGACCTAGGCCTGTACCTGAAAAGCAGGTATGAATTGCCGAGGTCTATTTCAAGGGCGAAGAGACAAACTCGAACGAGGTTCGTGCTGACATTGGATGTACGACAACTCAGGCAGGATTTGCAAGACGTTACATCCTGCAGAGTGAAAGCCAATAGCGTGAATGGCAGTGATGAGCTCAACGCCTTCCCTATGCCTGTTTTGAAAGGCATAAGTTCCCTGCGGCGTCTAATGACCCAGTAATCTGTCTGTCAGAGACGGGTGTTAGGCTGTCTTTAAAGAGAGCGAACCATTGCAAGGCGGTAGGTCCGATGGAGTACCTGGTAAGGCCCTGGAAACCAGTGCCAAACATTTCACGGGAGTGTTGAAGGACATTTTCAACCTCTGACTGTTACAAGCAGAAGTTTCCACTTGTTTCAAAAAGGCAACAATTATACGAGTGCCTACGAAGAATAACGTGAGCAGCCTTAATAATTATTGCTCGGTAGCACTAACAGCTGTAGTAATGAAATGTTTTATGAGGTTGCTCATGACCATGCTGAACTCTTGTCTCAGCAAGGACCTGAACCCATTGCAATTTACCTATTGCCATAATAGGTCAATGGCAGATGCAATTTCCCGATGTTGGGGAAGTACAGAAAGAGGGATCACCGTTTCACGGTAAAGGGGAAGCCTTTTAGGACCGAGATGAGGAAAAACTTCTTCACACAGACAGTGGTGAATCTGTAGAATTCTCTGCCACAGGAAATAGTTGAGACCAGTTCATTGGCTATATTTAAGAGGGAGTTAGATATGGCCCTGGTGGCTAAAGGGATCAGGGAGTATGGTGGGAAGACTGGTAGAGGATTCTGAGTTGGATGATCAGCCATGATCATACTGAATGGCGGTGCAGGCTCGATGGGCCGAATGGCCTACTACTGCACCTATTTTCTATGTTTCTATGTTTAATAGTTAATAAATTGATAGCTAGATAGATAAATAAATAAGTAACAGAAAACAAAGCATGGCAATTTAGTCCACCTGGACAACACAATCACCTGTGTCAGGATGCGGTTCATCGGCTATAGCTCAGAATTTAACACCATCATTCCATAATTCTGATTGAGAAGTTGTAGAATCTGGGCCTCTGTACCTCCCTCTGCATTTGTATCCTCAGCATCCTAACTGGAATACCACAATCTATGTGGATTTGTTATAACACCTCCGTCTGGCTGACGATTAACACTGGTGCACCTCAGCGGTGTGTGCTTAGCCCACTGTTCTACTCTCTATATACCCATGAGTGCGTGTCTACGCATAGCTGAGATACCATCAATAAATTTGCGGATGATACAAACGTTGTTGAAAGAATCTCAGGTGTTGACAAATGTGCGTGCAGGAGTGAGATATGCTAACAAGTGAAGTGTGTCAAAGCAACAACCTGGCACTCATTGTCAGTAAGACGAAAGAGCTGATTGTGGGCTTCCAGAAGGGTACGACGAAGGAACACATACCAATCCTCATAAGTCGAGCAAGACAGCATTTTCAAGTTTATGCTTGTCAAGATCTTTGAGGATCTAACCTGGTCCCATCATATCGATGTAGTTATAAATGTAGGGCTCTCAGTAATACTAGACGGACTGTTAACTGTTAAACACCGATTACCAAAATGGCTTCTCTGAGGTGTTAAATTAAAACGGGTTCTCTGACTGTTAACTGCTGAGCAAGGGATTCTCTGTATTAGCAATGTTTGGGTTATACAATGTGATCATGGAAACTGTATTGATTTGTTCGCCAGTTGTAGTCATGTTCTGTTATCCTGTATATACGTGCTGAGTTGAGGAGCGCGGGTGTTTTCGGGAGGCAAGCAGAGAGGACGGACGTGTGAGGAACGGGCAGTGGTTCCAGCGCGGCAGATACCGGACCTCGGGAGTTCGGATGGTGACCGGAGTCTCGGAAGGGATGGAATCGGAGGCGTGAGCTCCAACGTATGAAAATATTATGTGCACAAGACTGATAAGTTACTTATGTGGCTCTTTTTCTTTCTGTTTCTGCTACTAACCCATCACCAAAATTTGCTATAAAGTATAAATCGTTACTCGCACTTTGTATATTGTTTGATATTTGTGTCGTGGCTGATGGTTGGGTGACGCACATCTTATCCGACCAAAGGATTTGCACTGTTTAGCGGGGTCAACGCTATTCACCCTAGGCAATGGGAGTCAATTGGGGCAAAGGCCGTTACATTGTGGGGGCTCGTCCGGGATTTGAATTCTGTCAGGATAAGGGGTAAATCGCCCGGGTTAAATTAGAAGGGATGGAGATAGATAAGATGGAACTTTGGTGTGAGATCGAGGATATCCCGATTACTCATGCCTGTGTGTTAAATTGGGTGGATATATGTACCCTGGACGATGTGTTAATTCGATGTTTGAATACAGTCAGAGCTATCGGTAAGATTGAGATTGAAAGCAGAAAGATTAGTCAAGCGGAGGACTCAACCTTTGTGCCGATACAGACGGGACTCTTGTCTATCCTGTTGAGTAAATGTGCTCTCTTTGATGAACGTATTATAGGCTTCTCAGGGTCACAGTGCCTGTCACTCCCGATTACACCCTTTCTAGCATCACGAGCAAATCTCCAGTTTAGGAACACCCATAGCTTGTGTACAAGGCTCCCTACTCCAGAGGACATTGTAGTAATCCCAGAACTTCAATCTTGGCCCCTGCATCGGTTTCTCGGTCACAGATTCATCTGAATCACCATTCTATTTCAATCCTTACCAATACATGGCCGTGGGAGTAATCTGGAGATTACTGCTCTTGAAGTTGTGTTTTTTTTAAGTTCTCTGCTACTTCTCTCGATTCACCGTGCCCAAGCTCAACGCTTTTAAAACCAAGTTTTATGTACCACGAGCACTTAAGAATTTTCTGCAGCCGCTCAAATATGTTCCTGACCCTGGTACTCAGGAGAAAACACACGATCCTGGTATCTTTTTTACGACAACAGATTGCCAAGTCTTCTCCCAACACTGTCCCGCCTGATCTTTTTCTCCCCTGCTCGGCATCAGAGACACTGTCAGTGCCAACATCCTGGCTACTGCTGTTGTGCCCTGACTCCCCCATCAGTATTCAGAACGTGTATTTGTTGTCAGGGTAGCCTCCACTGAGGGACGCTGCACCGTCTGACTGTCTGAATCTCTGACTCTTCCCTCTCCACCACCCCCGTTTCTTCTGGTGGTCAGCAAACTTACCAGCATCCTGCACCTCCTGCACGAATGATCTGGTCTGAGTGTCCTAGACGATACTCAGTCGATAGATCAACAGATCCATCTACTTCAAACGGTCAGTTAGGAGCTGCAGCTGGTTTACGTCCCTCAAGTGAAGTTATTGGGGACACTGATCGACTCCCTGATCTACCACATCCTAAGGCAGAGCATGCCGCTGCCATAACTGCCTTTCTGTCCCACTCCAATAGGGAGAGTGATTATGAAAAAAGAACCACTGAAATTTGACTTCCCAGAGTATAACATCTCATATGTACGCCATTTCTCTGCCCACATTTCCAGCTGGTCTCTGTTCTGTTGAATATTTCGGCAAAGCTCCTCACCATCCACATCTGCACCAAGTTTCTGTGTCAATGATGTAGTTTCCTCATTGGTCTCTATCAACCTTTATTAAGCAATTGGACAATATTGACTCATCCTCAGTCCTCGGCAACACCATGTGTAATTAAAAAAAATATTAAATATATCTCCGTGCAGGGCCCAGCAACCTGGAGTGTTGCCTCACTCACTAAATAACCCCGGGTGCATCCTAACAAATCCTGGTGATTTATCCACACTAGTGTTCTTTGAGAGTCCTAATGCTCCCACCTGCTTGTAATCAATGTACCGTGGAATATCAATGTATCCTTCCTGATCCTTCTTTCTGCGATCACCTTCTGTTTGATGAATACCGAGGTGAAATATTCATTTGGTGCTTTATCCATTTCCTCCGGCTCCAGGCATACGTTCCTTCCTCTGCTCTTAAATTGTCGACAATCCTACCTTCTCAGTGGGGCCGCTGTTGTTTCTAACGTATGCACAAAATGGCTTGGTATTCTCTCCAGACTTGCTCAGCAAAATCAATTCCTCCCCCTCCATCATTCAACACTGCCGATTCTATGTTTAAGTTGCATATTGCTGAAAAGTTATCAAGGGCCTAGTCTAATTTCCACTTCCTAAACTTTCCATATAGGTTAGTTTTTTCTCTCTCTTTTTTTAACTGCACTTGCAGCATCTCTGATTATCTAATTTTCTCAGAACTTGCATCCGTGTCTTTCCCCCTTACGGAAACAGTTTGAATTCTGAACCACTTGTCTTTAAATAACTCTGACGGAGATGTGTATTCACCGAATAACATCTGCTCCTAGTCTCTACTCTGCCCAGTTCCTGCCTAACATAGTTCCCGTCATTTTGGAACACACACACAATGCTGGAGAAACTCAGCAAGCCAGTCAGCATTCACAGCAAAGAGTAAGACACTTGTCACCTTGAAACCCTCACATGACAAAAATCCATTCTTACACCACGTATCCTTAGAAGACATTTTCTGTGAAATACATTGTTTAAAGTACATTTATTTTCAAAGTACTTATGTGTCGGCATATACTACCTTGTGATCTTGTAACTCTTTCTTGATGGAAGCATCGAGAAGCGAGCATCACCTGGATGATGGTGTCCTTGATGACGGATGCTGCTTTCCTGCGACGGCTCTCCTTGTAGATGTTCTCAGTGGTGGGCAGGGTTTATCTCTGACTGGCTGGCTGCATCCATCACATTTCACTGGCTATTCCATTCAACGGCCTTGCTGTTCCATACCAGAACATGATGCAACCAGTCAGGATAGTGTCCACTGTACATCTAAAGAGGTTTGTCAAAGTTTTAGATGATATGTTAAAACTGCTACTAACCTTCGTAGTATAGGCTGTAATTGCTGGTAAAACTTTCCAGGATGCCAAAGAATTTCTGCTGCTTTCAGCCTCTAAACTAAGAATCCCATTCAATATTGGGGAATTACAGACACACACACCATTCAGTTGTTTTACAACTGTCCATAAACTGCCTACATTTCAGTTCCTCTTTTTTTCCTGCTGGCATACTAAGATCTTTCGAAATTGATTCACACCACAAATCAAGATTTTCCTTCATCAACACTCTGCTACACCCTGAAAGATGCCCAGTGAGAGGGAAGTGTTTTGATGGTGTCCATGAATTACAGACCAGACTGAGTTTTTGATGTTATTAGTGGGCACAGGATCACTATGAGATGGGGTACACCATTTAACTATCAAGATTATCCCAGCTCCTGGGACAACATTGGCACTGTCCCGTTCCACGCTCTCTCCGACAGTTCAGCAGGTTATTTCTCCTGAAGTATTGTTCAGTTCCTCTTTGAACACTCTGGATCTTCTCACCACCTCTGCAGGCAGTGTGTTCTGGATGACAGCCATGGTTTGCTTACAAAATAAATTTGCGTCGCATCACCTTTTAGTGCGTTGCCCATTGGGTCTCAAATCATTGACCAATAAACAGAGAACAATACAGCACAGGAACATCCACTCAGCTCACTCTGTGTGTGCTGACCATGAAGCCAGTTTAAACTTCATATTTTGTTTGCATGTGGCCTGTGTCCCCCAGTGGACTAAATCCACCAGGATTTACCCACCTTTGTACTCTTTGAGAGTCCAATACCACGTTCCCCTTAGTAACAAAACGCCTAAGACTATCACCTTAGCCACCATGATCTCGTTTCCCCCCATGTCCTTCTTCTTAATGAACACCAACAAATGCAAAGTATTCATTTTCTACCTCGCATGCTAATTCTGGCTCCAGACATAATCTCCCTTTTTCGGCCTTATGTGGTCCTGTCCTCTTTCCCCAGTATACTGTTGTTTTCAGTGTCTGCATAAAATCTCCTGGGGTTCTTGTTGAGGATATTTCCTGGTCACTGTTCATTCTCCCGTTTCACATTGTGACTTAATTCTTACTTCCTGTATGTTCCTCCAAGGCCTTGTCCAATGTCAGCTTCCTAAGCATTACATATGCATTCTCTTTTTTTTTCAACTGAATTCAATATCAGTCATCATCTTAAGTTCCTGGATGTCCCTGTCCTTCTCGACCGCCTTCACAGGGACAGGGAAGTCCTGAATTCTGATCAGCAAGACTGTAAGTGACTCTCGCATGTCAGACCTGAACTTAACCAGTAAGATCGGCTCTCAGACGACTCTGTAGGATTCCTGCCCAATGCTGCTATAACTTGCCTTCCCTAAATTTGCATTTGTCAGTTTCAGTCTTAATCTTACCAATAACAGTCCGAAAACCTCCGTAATTATATTCCTTTTTTTTTCCAAATGAAACGCCAAACATCTTGCTAGGCTCATTTCGCAACATTCAGTCAAGAATATCCCCCTCCTAGGTGGACCACCCACATACTGTTTCAGGAAAACCTTCCTGAATACAACGAACAAATAATGCTCCATCCAAGAATCAGGCAGGTTGACTGTCGCAATCATTCTGGGGAGGTTATTCATCCACTAGAGCTACTGTATTGTTTTTACATCAGTCCATAACCTGCCGAAGTATCTGTTCTTCTCTTTTACGGCTAATGGGAGGCCTACAGTATAATCCTGTCATAATGATTGCCCCTTTCTAATTCCTGAGTTCCACCCACATTGTGTTACTGGATGTGTCTCTGAGATGACCTTGACCTTCTGACTGATCAGAAACATATTTTACCTTCCTCTGTACTCCCTAAATCATCTGAATCAAGGAATGGTTAGCTACCAGTCCTGCTCTTCTCTCAACCAGACTCTAAATATGTCTGCATTATCTGCTCTACACCAGGCACTGAAATAAACACACCTCTGTCCTTCGGTGACACTGTACTCATTAACGTGGCTCCATCTTGACTTCCTTTTGGCGTTTCCCGACCTCGTCTCTACCTTCCGCTCAATACTACATGCTGAGCTGTAGCTCTAGTTCCCAACCACCTTCACCACCCCCCACCCCCGCCTCTGGATGCCACATGATAAAACTCTTAAATGTGGCTGCAGCAAAATTCCCTGTCAGAATATCAGCCTCCCTTCACTGCAGGGGTAACCCATCTTCCCTGCACAAGTCCCACCTATCTTGGAAGAGAGCCCAGTATTCTGTGAACCTGATGCCCCCTCTCATGCCCCAGATTATTAGCCACACATTTAATTGCACCAAACTTGCCATCTCTTTCCTCGCTTGCATGTGACATCGGAATTAATCCTGAGGTCACCACCGGAGCGTTCCTACTTCTTAACTTTTGGACTTACTCCCTAATTTCTCTTTGCAGGGTGTTGGTTCTCTGTTGTTAGTTCTAGTATGGACCACAACCTCTGTCTGCTCACCCTGCTCTTTCAGAATGGCATGTACCTTCTCAGAGACATCTTGGCCCTGGAATGATGGAGGTAACGAACCATCCTGCAATCTCACTCTTTTCCACAGATACTCCCGTCGTTGTCCACCCGGCTAAAGTGTTTGGTAACTGTAACTCTCTCTCTCTCTCTCGCTCCCTCTATCATTATATCCGTCACAGGGCTACACGAGAAGGTGATGGTACTTTGTTTTCAATTGTAATGAAGGTAAAATTCTGTTACAGGAAGATATTGCCAGGCAGCAGAGAGAAGGAGAACCTTTAGGTACAGAAAAAGGAGAAGTAGGAGGGTGATGGAAAGGACAGGTTATGACGGGTGCAGGAGTGGTTGATACAGACGATAACATACTCCATGATCAGGCAGTTCTGTCAGAACCGGGAAGCAGGGGAAACAGGTTCGCCTCAAGCTTCAATTTGCCAGGGTGGGTCGTGAGCTGCAAAGGGGATTTCTCTGGAATGGTGAGGCCAGTGATGCCGTCAGGATCAACTTGTTTTGTAACTCTAAGCTAACACACACAAAATGGAAAGGAGTGAAAAGATGTCAGGCCTCTGTTGAAGGGTCTCGTCCCGAAAAGTCGACCGTTTTTTTTTTTCTTTTCTATACATGCTGCCAGACCTGCTGAGTTCCTCCAGCATTTTGTGTGGAAAAGAGTAAACAGTCGACGTTTCGGGCCGAGACTCTTCGGTATAAACAGATTTTGTGTATGTTGTTTTGTATTTCGATCATCTGCAGATTTTCTCGTGTTTCTTTTGTAACTTTGTTCATCGCATTGTTTCCACTTAACCACAAGTGGGCGTATAGAACAGGGAGCATGAAGGCAGCTGTATTGTAATACTTTACAACATTTATTTCTAACGTTTCATGAGTTTCAAAATCCGATTCAGTGGGCATTTAACCGCATTCTTTAGTTCCTCTCGGAAATTGCTCTGGGTCAGGGCGTAAATACACGTGTTGGTGCAGGAACTGAGAACCTGCAACATTAGCGATGTGTGTTCTGAGATGTAACGGGGATCTGTGACAGAATAAGCAAAACTCCATGAAATGCGTCTATAAATATAAAATACCACCAGTGTTCCCCACAACAATATGAAAGTACCGGTTATGCTGAAGAGCAAAACAATGGATTTGCGTCAGTTCTCCATCTCCCGGTCCTTGTCATTCTGTCCACTCTTTTGTCCCCGGAGCCCCCTGCGGGCTCGACTGGCCTCTAGAATCCGCCTCACTGTCAGAATATTGAACAGCAACATCAGATATAATGGGAGACAAGGAGTTAACATGAGGATACACATCTCAAATGCCGCCCATGACGGAGAGTTTGTGAAGTTCTGTGAAGGCACACAATACCAGGGGACACTATCGATTATTTCTCCAGGGTCGACTGCAAAGCACAAGGGGGCAGTCTGCAAACAGGCCAGCACACTCACTGTCCCGATAACCACAGCCGCATTTCGCTCTGTACAGTACTTTGTTTTCAGCTTCTCACAGCAAATAGCCGCAAATGGATCGACAGTGAAAGCGACAGTCAGTCAGACTGAGGGCGCTGTGTTCCCCCCAAAAAAATCAACCATTCGTCGAGTCTGCACACAGGAGTGATTTCCAGGAATGATCCGGGGAAATAAATACGAGCAGTCCACTTCAGCAGCGGTTCCGAGAAAATGACCAGGAGATCGGCCGCTGCCATTCCCACCAGACAGCGAATGACACATCTGGAGAGACTGCACTTTCCGAAATGATAGGAGAAGACAGGTGGGGGAGGGATAGAGCTAAGAGCGGGAAAGTTGATTGAAAAAAGGGAATCAAGGCTGGAGAAGGGTGAAGATTATGGGACGCAAGGCCCTCGGGAAAGAAAGTAGTTGGGGGGAGCGCTAGAAGAAGATGGAGAGAGAGAGAGAAAAGGGGAAAATAATAAATAAATAAATAAATAAATAAATAAATAAATAAATAGACAGATAGATCGATAGATAGATACATACATACATATATACATACACACATACATACATGCATACGGGGATGGGGTAAGAACGTGAGGAGGGGCATTAACGGAAGTTAGAGGTCAATGTTAATGCCATCGGGTTGGAAGCTACCCAGACGCAAAATAAGGTGGTGTTCCTCCAACCTGAGTGTGGCTTCATCTCGACAGTAAAGAAGGCCGTGGATAGACATATCAGAATAGGAATAGGACGTGGAATTAAAATGTGTGACCCTTGGAAGATCCTGCTTTCTCTGGCGGACAGAGCGTAGGTCTTCAGCCAAACGGTCTTCCAGTCTGCGTCGGGACTCACAAATATATAGAAGCCGCACCAGGAGCACCGGATGCAGTATATCACCACAACCGACGCACCAGTGAAGTGTCGCCTCACCTGGAAGGACTGTGTGGGGCCATGAATTGTGGTGACGGAGGAAGTGTAAGGGCATGTGTAGCACTTGTTCCACTTACAAGGATATTTGCCTGGACAGAGATCGGTGGGAAGGGACCGGATGAGACGAGTGAACAAGGGAGTCGCGTAGGGAGCGATCCCTGCGGAAAGCGTAGAGAGAGAGGGGGAGGGAAAGATGTGCTTAGTGGTGGGATCCCGTTGGAGGTGGCGGAAGTTACGGAGAATTATATGTTGGTCCCGGAGGCAGATGGGGTGGTAGGTTAGGACAAGGGGAACCCTATTCCTAGTGGGGTGGCGAAAGATGGAGTGAGAGCAGATGTGCGTGAAATGGGGGAGATGCGTTTGAGAGCAGAGTTGATGGTGGAGGAAGGGAAGCCTCTTTCTTTAAAAAAAGGAGGACATCTCCCTCGTCCTGGAATGAAAGCCTCATCCTGACAGCAGATGCGAGGGAGACGGTAAATTGTGAGAAGGGGGTGGCATTTTTGCAAGAGACGGGTTAAGAAGAGGAATAGTCCAGATAGCTGCGAGAGTCTGTAGGCTTATATTGGACATGAGTAGATAAGCTATCTCCAGAGATAGAGACAGAAAGATCTAGAAAGGAGAGGGAGGTGTCGGAAATGGACCAAGTAAACTTGAGGGCAAGTTAAAAGTTGGAGGCAAAGTTCATGAAATCAACGAGCTCAACATACGTGCAGGAGGCAGCGCCAATGCAGACGTCGATGTAGCGAAGGAAAAGGGAGGGACAGATACCAGTATAGGCTTGGAACATGGATTGTTTCACACAGCCAACGAAAATGCAGACATAGCTTGGACCCATACGGGTGCCCATGGTCTCACGTTTAGTTTGGAGAAAGTGGGAAGAGCCAAAGGAGAAATTGTTAAGAGTAAGGACTAGTTCCGAGTGACGGAGGAGAGTGGTGGTAGAGGGGAACTGGTTAGGTCCGGGATCCAAAAAAAAGTGGAGAGCTCCCCTTCGTACCCATCCCTCCCCACCGATCTCCCTCCTGGCACTTATCCTTGTAAGCGGAACAAATGCTACACATGCCCTTACACTTCCTCCCTTGCCACCATTCAGGGCCCCAGACAGTCCTTCCAGGTGAGGTGACACCTCACCTGTGAGTCGGCTGGGGTGATATACTGCGACCGTTGCTCCCGATGTGGCCTTCTATATATTGGCAAGATCCGACGCAGACTGGGAGATCGTTTCGCTGAACACCTACGCTCTGACCCCCAGAGAGAGCAGGAGCACCTAGTGGCCACACATTTTAATTCCACGTCCCATTCCCATTCTGATATGTCTATCCACGGTCTGCTCTACTGTAAGATGAAGCCACACTCAGGTTGGAGGAACAACACCTTATATTCCGTCTGGGTAACCTCCAACCTGATGGCATGAACATGACTTCTCAAACGTCCGCTAATGCCCCACGTCCCCCTCGAACCCCATCCGTTATTTATTTATATACACACATTCTTTTTCTCTCTCTTCTTTCTCTCCCTTTGTCCCCTTGCCCATCCTCTGGGCTTCCCCCCTCCACCTTTTCTTTCTCACTAGGCCTCCTGTCCCATGATCCTCTCATATCCCTTTTTGCCAATCAACTTTTCAGCTCTTGAATCCATCCCTCCCCCTCCTGTCTTCTCCTATCATTTTAATCTCCCCTCTCCCTCCCACTTTCAAATCTCTACTAGCACTTCTTTCAGTTAGTCCTATCGAAAGGTCTCGGCCCGAAACTTCGACTGTACCGCTTCCTAGCGATGCTGCCAGGCCTGCTGCGTTCACCAGCAATTTTGATGTGTGTTGTTTGAAATTCCAGCATCTGCAGATTTCCTCGTGTTTGAGCTTTGAGACCTTCCTGGTGGGGGATGGAGGTGTATAGGGCCTGGCATCCATGGTGAAAATTAAGCGGTAGGGTCCGCTCACGATTCAGAGCGTGAGAAATGTCACGAACATAGGTGGGAACGATAATATTCAGAGCGTGAGGAATCCGATAGCACAGGGGAAGAAGCTGTTCCTGAATCGCTGAGTGTGTGCCTTTAGGCTTCTGTATCTCCTGCCTGATGGTAACAGTGAGAAAAGGGTATTCCCTGGGTGCCTGAGGTCTTTATTAACAGACGCTGCCTTTATGAGACACCTCTCCCTAAAGATGTCCTGGGTCCTTTGTAGGCTAGTTTACCAAGATGGAGCTGAATACTTTTACAACCTTCTGCAGCTTCTTTCGGTCCTGTGCAGTAGCCCCTCCATACGAAACAGTGATGCAGCCTGTCAGAATGCTCTACATGGTACAAATATAGAACTTTTTGAGTGTCTACAAAGGCACATTTACCCTGTGGAACCGACCGTATTTACTGGAAAAAAAAAACTCGTCCACCCCGGTGTCCGAATATAAATGAACATTTAGCGAAAGAATCGGTCAGTTTGCTTCCGGTGACGTCATCGTGCGCGTCTCTCCTACACGTGCGCGTGGCGGCGAAGCTGACGATTGACCTCGTGCAGGCGAAGCGGCAAATATAATAAGGATTCTGGAGGAGATAAGGGAAGCCCAAAAAGATATAAAGCAGCAACTCAACGATATAAAGTCGGAGCTTGCCAACGTCAATCAGAAAATAGCGGTGGCAGAGACTTGAATTGAGAAGGTGGAAAATCACGTGCAAAACGTGGAACAGATACTCAGTAAGACGATAGAAACAATCAATCAACGGAAAAGTAAATTGCTTGACCAGGAGGGAAGATCTCGACGGAAATATATCAGGATTTATAACGTTCCCGAAGGAGCGGAGATGATGGACTTTGTAGACAAGTTGCTGCGGGGGGCGCTGGAGATTCTCCAGACTATGGAAATTGAAATTGAGAGAACACATTGTTCGCTCCAGCGGCCTCCCGGAGACAGACAAAGTAAACCGCGCTCAATAGCACTTACAATCCTTTCATTCAAGAGCAAGGTGGAGATTCTACGAAGGTCCTGGGGTAAAAAGAGGGTTTCTGGAACAGGAGGTTAATATACTTCAATCACGATTACCCCCGATCCCAGCGGTCCTACAGAAACGGAAGGAATATTCCGAAGGGAAACGAATAATAAAGCAAGAAAAGATTAAATTCCCAGTACCCTGCTAAACCGAGGGTATCTTACCTGGAAGGGAAGCGACTGTACCAGACGCTGGAGGAGGCGACTACAGACATGAACAACAGAGGGCTGTCCATTACCGTGGGCAAACCAAGGGAAAGTGTGGCTGAGCTGTTGTCCCGAGCTGCTTGGGACTTAGTAAGAGAACCTAGAAAGGCGGGGACGGGAGCAGGACGAGAGAAGGATATTAGCTAGAGACTGTCAGTTCTCCGAGGGCAGCCCTCACCTCCTCCAGAACAGCCATGCGGTTTCGTTAACTTTAAAAGTGCTGATAAACTAAACGGAAGCAAAAATAGAGGGTGATATACCTATCTCGAGAAATACGTGAGAAATACGTGTTACAATGTGGATTTTATATTACTCATTTTTTTAAAAGATTAATTTATTCATTCCTTTTCCCCCACCTAAATGAGAATATATACATGGGAGAAATACACAGGGAAATCATTTCTCTGCAATGGACGTAGATTTTTTTTTAACTTACTATTATAGGTACTGCAACGGGGGCCCTCAACCCACAGGTAGGAGCGACTATTCCCCACGGCGAGACGTTTCTTCCAGCCCAACCCAGGGTCATCTCGGCATCCCAGCCTTGGAATCACGCCTTCGTTAAATCTGTTTTTATTACTCGCGTTTCATGGCTCTTATTTGTTCAGGCAGTAGATCGATTAAGTTCTGCAAATTTCAAAGATATGCTAATAGATAAATACATATCGCTAAGGACAAAGTAAAATCCATTTCTTTTAACATCAGTGGGCTGTTGAATCCAATCAAGCGCAGTAAAATTCTATAAAAAATGAAAAAAAAAGAACAAGCCCGTGCAGTTTATTTACAGGAAACGCACATAAGTGATAATGAGTATGGAAAATTAAAGAGAATGGGCTTCACTAATTTGTTTTTCTCCTGATATAAATCAGGACATAGAAGAGGAGGTGCTATTCTCAACTCAAGTAAACTAAATTTTGAGAAAGTATTGGAAATGGCAGATAAGGAGTGCATTTATATTCTGTAAGGGGGAATAGAGATGTAAATCCTATTACTTTATTGAATATATGCACACCCCCAGGAAGTAATATTAGTTTCTTCCAGAAAATTACTAATATTATGGTAACGGAAACAGACGATCTCTTGATATGTGGGGGAGACATAAATTTACAATTACCACCATAGTTAGACTCTTCCAATAGAAAAAACTTATGAAACAAAGTCCTTTCATAAAAAAAATAGCTAACGCTCTTTTCGAGAATGTTGGTCTAATTGATATATGGAGGGACCTTTTCCCCGACAGAAGCGATTACACTCATTATTCTGCCCCCCGACTCCGTATATACAAGAATAGACTATGTCATAACATTTGGAAAAGATAGAGACAAAATAATCACCTGTGCAATTGGGACAATAGAGGTAAGTGACCGTGAACCTATATATTTATCTATTGATCTTGACCCACAACCAAAGAATACTATTTGGAAACTAAATTCAAGTCTACTCAATGATCCCTATTTAAAGGGGGAAAAAAAAAGGAAATTGGTCTTTACTTAGAATTCAAAGATACTGGAGATTTTCACATCTCATTCTATGGGATACTCTGAAGGCTGGCGTAAGAGGGAAAATTATAGCCCTATCTTCATATAAGAAAAAAAAGGAATAGAATATTAGAGGAATTACAAAATAAGGTGAAGGAACTAGAAAACAAAACACAAGTGGAGTTTCGCATAGGATACACTAGAGGTTTTTTTTTAAATAGGAATGAAATTAATAGTTTGGCTACACATGAAATTAGAAAAAAAAATAACGTTTCTGAAACAGAGACACTATGAAAGTGGATCTAAATCTATGAAAATACTGCTGTGGAAACTGAAAAAAAAAGACAGCAGAAAATACAATTCATAGAATAAGGGATCCAAGAACAAAAGTGATTAAAATAAGCTAAGTGAAATTCAAGAAGCTTTTGAAATGTTTTACAAAACTACATATTCCAAAGTTCCAGGGCGAAGCATACCCAAACTGACACCTTCCTGAATTGTTTAGATTTACCCACTTTAAGCAAAGAACAAAATAGAACGATGACTGCTGACAGAACTGAAACTGAACTAAGAACTGCAATTAGTCGGCTTAAATTAAGCAAGTCACCAGAATCAGATGGATATACGGCAGAGTGGTATAAAGAGTTTAGAAGTAAGTTAATTCCCATTTTACTCCCCACACTGAACTGGACCCTAAGAACGGCGCAAATGCCACCCAGCTAGAAGGAGGCGATAATCAAAGCTATACCGAAAGAAGGCAAGGATAATAGGGAATGTAGGCCATTTAGAACAATATCTGTTCTTATTGTATATTATAGAATATTTAACTCCATCATGGCCAAACGATTAGAAGAGTTTCTACCCACACTGATACATAATTATCAGACAGGTCCTATACAGCAACGCGAAACACAAGACAATATACAAAGGACACTTCATATTATGGATCTTATGAAAAAAATGAAATTGAAGCAATAGTGATAAGCGTGGACGCTGAAAAGGCATTTGATTCGGATAATTGGAATCTTCTTTACAGAGTTTTGTATTGATTTGATCTAAATGACACAATTATTAAAAATATACAGGTACTATACGACAATCTTACTGCCAATATTAAAATCAATGGATACTTATCTGATAGTTTTACCCTAGAAAAGGGCGCGAGACAGGGTTGTGCATGGTCACCGCTACTCTTCGCATGATATCGGGAACCATTAGCTCGATACATCAGACAAAATGAAGATATCTGGGGAATTGCTACTAAAGGGACAGAACATAAATTGGCCTGTTACGCGGATGACATTTTGATCTATCTCGGTCAACCAACATACTCTTTACCTAAATTGATGCAATCCTTTGACCAATATGGCCAATTATCAGGATACAAGATCAACATAGATAAAGCCCAAATACTTTCATATAACTATACCTCAGCAAGAGAAATTGAAGGTAGATATCCTTGGGCATGGCAAAGAGAGTCCGTCAAATAGTTGGGCATCATTATGCCAAAGGATTTGGCAAAAAATATAAGAATACAATTATCAGCCTATATATAAAAAAGCTAAGGAAGATCCAACAACTTGGAACCTCATTCCTTTTCCTGGTCTCAGTTCAAGTATTGAATCTGTTAAAATGAATATACTGCCCAGACTATTATATCTCTTTCACACCCTACCAATAGAGATGAACCAAAATCAATTCAATGAATGGAACAAGATACTCTCAAGATATATATGGCAACGTAAAAGGCCTTGGGTTCGTCTCAAAAATTAGCCAAGGAAAAGTGGGGATGGGATTATTATTTTTCCGCACAGTTGAGAGCCGTGATATGCTGGTGCAACCCAACATATGGCGCTCAATGGAAAATCATTGAGGAGAGGATAGTTTCCATCCCCATACGGGCAATTTTGGCCGATGACAACCTACAAAGTTATATAAATAATATTGACAACCCGTGGACTCTAAATGGACTCTTAAAATATGGAAAACTATTATAAGATAATATAAACTAGAGATTGACATTTTTGAATCAGTAAAGGCATTCTGAGTTCAACTGTCTCTGCGCCTGTGTGTTTCTTTAGTAGCGCGTTTGCGGGCGACTACATTGGTGATCCTGACGTTCCTGATGGCATCTGGAGCCGGCGACTCAGCGACCAGCCATGACTCGCACAGCGCGATCTCTCTGAAGCTCCCATTTTCTGGGCCACGGTTGGTTCAAGTAGGCTGAGGCCCAGTTCAGTATCAGAGACATTACAGCCGACGCCACGCGGTACTGCTACGTCGTCAGCATGCTCGACCAGGAGACAGCAGGCCGGATCATCGACTTGCGACGCCAGCCACCAACGGAGGACAGGTACACTGAGCTTAAGGCGCTCCTGATCCGTACCTTCGGACTCTCCCGCCGCGGAACGGCCACGCGGCTCCTACACATGAACGCACGCCATCCGAGCTCATGAATGATACGCTAGCGCTCATGGACGGCCATAAGCCGTGCCTTTTATTTGAACAGTTGTTCCTCGAGCAAATGCCAGAGGACATTCGCTCCTCCTCGCGAGTGACGATTTCAGCGATCCACGCAGGTTCGCGGCTAAAGCAGACGTCCTTTGGCAGAGCAAGTAACGTGGCGCAGCCTCCGTTGGTCTAGCCACGATCGCGCGCCCCAAAGCCCAGGCCCCGCAACTGAAGCCGTCGAGACCCTTGGGGGGAAAAGACGAAAATTCAGAACAATGGTGTTTCTATCACCAACGATGGGGCTGAGTCGCGCGCCTCAGCCGTCCATGTGCTTTACTGGGAAACGTCGGGGCCAGCAGTCGCTAATGGCTACGATGGCTGGACACCGAGACAGCCTCCTGTACCTCTGGGACCGGGCGGCGCTTTCTGGTAGACACTGGGGCCGAAGTCAGCGTACTCCCCTCACCCCCGCTAGTGCACCCGAAATTCGATGTACCGACGGCACTCACAGTCGACGCTCCCGACAAGGCAGTCGGCGGAGTCCTGGAGCAGCTCGTCAAGGACCAGTGGCGACCACTCGCTTTCTTCAGCCGGCACCTACGGCCACCAGAGGTGAAGTACAGCGCTTTCGACAGAGAGTTGCTAGCGCTCTACCTGGCTGTCCGGCATTTCCGGTAGGTACTCGAGGAAAGGGAGCTCACCGTGTATACGGACCACAAGCCCCCTCACCTTAGCACTGGCCAAGGTATCGGACACATGGTGGTCTCGGCAGCAGAGGCACCTGTCCTTTATTTCAGAATTCACCACTGACGTCCGCCACATCGCAGGGAAGAACAACGTCGTCGCCGACACACTGTCTCGCCTCTGCCCCACTCAGTAGGCATATGGTCCTCAGCAATAGACTACGCAGCACTGGCTGAAGCACAACGGTCGGACACCGAGATCCCGGCTTACCGCACCGTCCGCCATTTCGGGGCTCCAGTTGGAGGACCTCCAGCGGATCGACTCCTGTACGACGTGTCTATCGGCAAACCCCGACCCGTGGTACCAGTAGCATCGGGGCGCCGGGTATTCAACACGCTGCACGACCTGACCCACCCGTCCATCCAGGCGTCCATCAATCTGGTAGCGGACAGATTCGTCTGGCAGCGTTTGCTCAAACAGGTCGGTCACTGGGTCATGACCTGCGTACACTGCCTGACCGCCACAGTCCAGCGGCACGTGAAGACACCCCTACAGCAGTTCCAGCCGACGGACAGGAGGTTCCAATATATCCCCGTGGACATCGTTGGGCCCTGCCAGTCTTCCGGGGCTCCAGGTATATCTTTACCATGGTAGACAGGTTCACCAGATGGCCGGAGGCCACACTGCTCGCAAACACGTCCACTGAATCCTGCGCCAGGACGCTCATTGCAAACTGGATCGCCAGGTTCAGCCTTCCAACGGGTATCACGTCCCATAGAGGATCGCACTTCACGTCCGGTTTGTGGACAGCACTGGCACAGCTCCAGGGCACCCAGCTGCATCACACCACAGCGGAGCATCCCCAGTCCACGGTTTGGTAGAGCGATTCCACCGGCACCTCAAGTTTGTTCTAATGGTGCGCCTCAGGGGCCCCATCTAGAGAAGATGAGCTTCCTGGGGTCCTCCCGGGAACTGCACAGCCCCCAAGGAGGACCTGGACAACTCCTCGGCCGAAGTAGTCTACGTCCCCTCCCCCCGACAGTGCCAGGCGAGTTCGTACCAAAGGCTCGAGGTCCGGAAGAAACTCCAGCAGTGGTGCTAACGAGG
Source organism: Mobula birostris (assembly GCF_030028105.1). NCBI lineage: Eukaryota > Metazoa > Chordata > Chondrichthyes > Myliobatiformes > Myliobatidae > Mobula > Mobula birostris. The sequence continues at coordinate 251,718 of NW_027277885.1, forward strand.
CTGCGGGACAAGGTAGGGACCCTGGCACCGGTCCCGACCTCCAGGCGTGATCCCACGCCATCCTTCACCCCTAAAGACCTTCAAGAGTGTGAGTATGCTTTTATTCGCAAGGGTATGGACAGGTCACTTCTGCAGCGGCCGAACGAGGCACCCTTCAAAGTGATCCGGCACGACGGAACCATGTGTGTGGGGGCTAGGAAGAGACTTTTACAGTGGACCGCCTTAAACCGGCGCACTTGGACATTGAGCAACCAGTAAGGTACCCGATCCGCGCCGGCAAGGCCGGCCACCCAAACAACCAAGCCACACAGACTGGGGGCTCCACTCCCCGGATGGACGTTTCTGGGGGTGAGGGGTGTGGCGGCTCCCGCACGTGGGACTCGAACCGCCATCGGGAGCCGCGGGCAGACAAACGGTAGCGCATATGGAACTACCCGCTCGGGGCGAACCTTCCGGAGACAGTCTAGGTCATGTCCCCTCCGAAGGTCGCAGGGGCCCATGGGAAGGGAGATTTAAGCGCGCAATTTTGAATAAGTAAAGGCATTTTAAGTTCAGCTCTCTCTGCCTCGGTGTGTTTTTTTAGTAGCGCGTTTGCGCGCGACTACAACGCGCACTTTGCAGAAGCGGAATATATAATGTCTCGTATATATAAAGGCTGATACATCCCTATGGCCTGATGCTCTGCATCCCAGGGTACTTGAGGAGGTGGGTCTAGAAATCGTGGACGCATTGGTAATCATTTTCTAATGTTCTATAGATTCAGGATCAGTTCCCGTGTATTGGACTTTAGGTAATGTTATCCCACTTTTTAATAAAGGAGGGAGAGAGAAAACATGGAATTATACACTAGTTAGCCTGACGTCAGTGGTGGGGAAGATGCTGGAGTCAATTACAAAAGATGAAATAGCGGCACATTTGGATAGCAATAACAGAATCGGCCCGAGCCAGCATAAATTTACGAAAGGTTGACTATTCATGCTTGACTAATCTTCTGGAATTTTTTGATGATGTAACTATAAAAATGGACAAGGGAGAGCCAGTCAATGCAGTGTACCTGGACTTTCAGAAAGCCTTTGGTAAGGCCCCACATAGGAGGTGAGCGGGCAAAATTGGAGCGCATGGTATTGGGGGTAGGGTACTGACTTGAATAAAAAAAATTGGTTGGCAAGGGGGAAACAAGGAGTAGGGATTAACGGTTCCCTTTCAATTGGCAGGCAGTGATTAGTTGGGTAGCGCAAGGCTCATGCTGGGACCGCAGCTATTTACAATATACAATAGCAACAGCAGGAGTACAGTGTTTGCAAAATGGTCTTGAATCCCATCTTCAATCACCTGCCGAACTGTTAATATCCTTCACCTTCTCTAAATCCAGCCCAGAAAAGGGAGTGTCATCACATCCTGATAGTTCACCTTCATTCTGTATCTCATTATTGTTACCGTATTGGCCAATGTGAACGTTTCACCCTGCCCAGTCTTTCTCAGACGGAACTCTATTCACGGAGCCATATGGAAGACGCACCATTGGTGGCCGTTGCTTCCCTCACAATGGAGAGCTGTTATGTTAAACACCGCTGTCCCAGGACATCTCTGCAGGAATGCGTCATAACTGCCCTTTGGTCACCAACATCTCCGGCTGCTTCGTCAACGACTTTCACTTCACCACAAGCTTCGAAGTGGCGTGTTCCCTGATGATATCAGCAGCTTCAATTTCATTTAATTTGAAATTTTAAACATTCATCAGATCACCTGGCAATCCATTCGGTTCCAAGACAAACAAGGTCAGTTTCAACAAGCTGTCGGTTCACTGCAATACGAAACTTTTGAGGTATTCCAGTAGATTTTTCAGTGCATTCTCCACCTCGCCAACGCCTCTCCATCCTTGCTGAAGTGTGACACCTACAGGTGAACACAGTGCACCAGGAACAGCTGAAAACACTGAATATATTGAATAGATCAGGTGACAGTCGTATAAAATTAATGCTGTATGCAGAGCAGTTAACAGGCTTTCTTCTTTTATTTTGGAGTTTCCATCATCGTCAGTTTGACTCCATTTTCATCGTCTGTAGCATTTTCTTCAATCAGCAACGACTTGCCATCCCGTCTCCCGGTTCCAAGGGTATTATCACTGCTTGTGGCCAGACCTGTATAAAACGCCCAAAACTCCTTCTGTCCGATTTCACAGAAACATGAGCTCGAGCTTTACGCTAATGAGTGGGCACTATACTTTCGCATATATGTCCCCACAACAGTTCTTACCCGTTCTCGTAACGTGAAATCTACCTGCGGGAACACTGCTGTGGCCTGACTTGAATCAGTCAGGAACTCATCAATCAATCAGGAACTCATGATGTCCAATATCATCAGTACTACTGTGCACTGAGGGCAGGGTATCAGCTAGCGATGGCGTCTTTCTCTTTCGTTCCACGAATTCGAACTGGCTGCTGAATATTCCCGGGTTTCATATGCTCGTTTTAACATAATGATATTTGCAGAATCAGTTGCTGTATGAGGCTGTAAACTCGAACTCACTGTCTGAGAATTTCCATAAAGAACTGCTGCGCTGTGACTTTGAAGATGGCGGATAGCAGCCATACCGTTCAAGTGTTGGATGGTGAGAATAGACTGTGGCCGCAGCGGTTTCCTTCGACAGAGCAAAGACGCACTGAATGCTGCGATCATTGTCAGCTGGAAATAGGCACCTTTTCACGTTGGTGATAGGATGTAAGAGGGCATGGGAGACAAGGGAATGATCGTAGTCAACGTGAGGACCACAGCTACGACAGTCGTATCCTTCCGACTCTGACGACAATTTACTGGTTAGATGTGAAGTTTTCTCTGGAATGAGGATCAGTCAGAGCCGGTGCCGGAATCAGGGATCAGCTCTCACCGATTATGGAAACAGTGGCGTCGTTGCACAGAGGGCGGTTCTGCGCCTGTGCTGTCTCTGGGGAAGCAATCTGAATGATTGCTAATCATTCCTGTAGGAAGAGGACCTTGGTCTTGGAGAGTTCTGAGGAATAATGTTGTAGGCACCAGGTGTTTTTGTTTCTCCCACGCATCTTGTTCAAACAACAATAACTCGACGTTTTGCTGATTTAAAAATACGTTTAAACACGGTCCCCGGAAGTAGCAGCTTATTGGCCGTGCCCTAGATCTCAATTCGGCCATTGTGGAACAATTACCTTTGACAGGGCGATGGTCCGGCGCTCAATTACATTAACAGCCTCCCTCATGTGCAGATAAAACAAATATTGATAGATAATAAACAACAGACAGACTGCAGATTCTTGGAATCCAAAGCAACCTACTGAAAACACTGGGGGAACTTATCAAGTCAGGCAGCATCTGTGAAAATACATACACAGCAGATATTTCAGTTCCAGACCGTTCTTCAGGGCTGAAATGGAAGGGAAAAGACGCTAACATCATAATGACATATGGTTCCGAATAAAATATGAATGATCCTTCTGATAGTAATGGACCTGTGAGGCTTTACGACTAAATTGATATTCTCACTGTTCAATATGTAGTTTCGTTTAAATATCATGCATCGCATTTAATGCCTGCCGGATTTGATCCAGCACGGTTCCTGGAACCTGAACATACCCAGGGTAATAATTTCAAGAACTGTGGATCTGAAGATCAGCATCTTTCCTCCATAGCCCTCAAGGAGAGGAATCTGGGCCGACTTCGCACCCATCAGCACCTGCTTAACATAAACTGACAGTTATTTGTCTTGAAGATTTGGTGCAGCAACATTCAGAGCCTGTGCTTTCGCTCTATCTGGAGGTTCGAATCCTGTGGACTACGTTCCTCACTGCTTTTGGATTTATATTTTCTAAGATTCCCTGGTCCATCTCAGGGAGGCAGGGTTTTAAAATATTCAGTTCAAACACTAACCTCTGGTCACCGCATCTAAACCTGGGAAAAGCCCATTTATTCCGCTTTCTTTCAGGATTTCTCCGTAGCGCAATCGGTGATTATTGCCCACTCGTGGTCTCTGGACTCATCCCGCATTTATTGCCCGTATATTGTGCTCCGTGCTGTGCCTATTTTATTCATTAATAGGTAAACACGAACCAAAAGGTATACTGTCAACACTTATCTACCTTAGCATGCATTTGTGTATGAAATTAATGTCCAGGGTATGCAACATGAAACCAATACAAATTTTCACGGTGAACCAATGTCTCTCATGTTTGTCCTATAAACAATACACTCAGGAAGTGTTGCTTCTTTGACACAGGTCCCAGCTCCTCGGAGCCCTCTAGTAGAAAGTGACTGTTTAACAGGACCCAGCTCATTCGCGCCCTCTGGTGGCAGGTGCCTGTTACACAGGACCCAGCCCCTCACTGTCCCCTGGTGGCAGGTAGTTGCCTCACTGAGCTCACTGGGCTCTCCGTGTCTTTCCAGATGCAGGAGCCCGGATGTTTCATTTCTCGCTGACTTCATCATGCAAGTGAATAACGATGCAGCTTGAAATCCTCCGGACTTGGTTGATGGGATTCCTGACTGCATGGTGCAACGTTAATTCAGGGAATTAATGGTCATTCAGTTTCTGTAAGAATATGATAAATAATCGGTGATCTGATACATTCACTTTAATTCAGCGTGGAAGGGCGTTTACACAACGTTATGTTTCTATTCGGGACTAACGTGCAGTATTCTGTTTGAGGCCCTGAACTGTAGTGAGGGAGGAAGTGTAGGGGCAGGTGTATAACCTGTTCCGCTTGCAAGGTTAAGTACCAGGAAGAAGATCTGTGGCGAGGGACGAATGGACAACGGAGTCGCGTAGGGAGCGACCCCTGCGGGAGCAGAAAGTGTCGGGGGGTGGTGGTGGGATGCGAGACCCCTGCGGGAGCAGAAAGTGTCAGGGGGTGGTGATGGGATGCGAGACCCCTGCGGGAGCAGAAAGTGTCGGGGGGTGGTTGGGAGAAAGATATGCTTCGCGGTGGGATACACTTGGAGATAGCGGCAGTTACAGAGAATTATGTGCTGGACGCGGAGGCCAGTGGGGTGGTACGAGAGGACAAGAGGACCCCTATCCCTGGTAGGGGCGGGAGAATGTAGACGTGCGTGAAATGGAAGAGATGCGGTTAAGGGCAGCTAGGAAATGCGCGGCTTACAGGCCTAGTGCGCACATCTAAAATTGCTGTGTCTTTTTTTTTCTGTTATTTATTTATTTATCTATCCAGAAATCAATTTATTAATTATTAATATACACATTTCCACACTGGTTGTTTGTCATTCTGTTTGTGTGTAGCTTTTCGTTCATTGATACTGTTGGTTTCCTTAAGGGGAAATATTGTGACCGGTCTTCTCTCTTAGAAAATATGTGCTGGCATTGGAGAGGATGGAGAGGAGGTTCACAAGGATGACTCCGGAAATTAAAGGGTTATCATATGAGGAACTTGTGATAGCTCTGGTTCTGTACTCACTGTAATTAATAGGATGAGGAAGGATCTCATTGAAACGTTTCAAATGTTGAAAAGCCTAGACTGAGTAGATGTGGAAAAGATATTCCCTCCGATGAGAGAGTCAAGGATAAGAGGTCACAGTCTGAGGCTGGACGGGCGTCCGTTTAAAACAGATGCAGAGAAATCTGTTTAGCCAGAGGATGGTGAATTTATGGAATGTAATACCACAGGCACCTATGGAGGACAGGTCTTTGCGGGTATTTAAGGTAGAGCTTGATATGCTCTTGGTTTAAGACGCCATCAAAGGTTACAGGAGAAGGTTGGGGACTGGGACTGAGGAGGGAAGAATGGATCAGCCGTGATCAAATGGCGGTACAGACTCGATGGGCCACATAGCCTAATTCTGCTCCTATAGCTTATGATCTAATGGGATCAGATGGAATATTTCATCAAAATAGCCCAGTGAGAGAGCGCATGCTTTGCATGTATGAAGTCCCGGGTTCAATCCCCGGCATCTCCACTGATTTTTGAAAATAATGGACGGAAAACTGCAGATGAAGAAATGTGTATATGTTTGGGCTTATTTCTGTCGTTGAAGTGCGGGCTAAGACTGTAAGATATAAGGGAATTTAGAACGGGCCCTTGCCGTATCAGTGGGAAAATTAAGAAAAAAGTTGCACAACTTTCATTGTACAGCAATTCCAATGACTCTATGCAGGACAGTGGCGTAGCGGAACTGTGATGGACCCATAACCCCGAGGTCGATGGATCAAAACCATCTTCTGCTGTATTCATCACTTATCAACGCGTTTTAAAACCGCGGTATTTCACATTATGCGTAGACGCAGGGAAATCTACTGGCTTCCAGTTGAATAATGGAAGGAGAAATGAAGAAAGGTTTAAATTACATGTGTGCAACTGTCGGAGATGGTCATTTCTGCTTTATCAGAGGCTTTTGAATCCGGTATGTACGGTATGGTTTGGTAGGCACACACTCATCCACACATGTCTTAATGAAGTCAGTGACAACTGTGGCGTATCCATTGGAACTCACAGGTGAATTCCCGAATACACTCCTGTCCACAGATTCAAAGCTGTCCAGCAAGCGCTCCTGCACCTCCCTTGCCCATACCTTTATAATTGTCAGTACTGATACTGCGGACGTCAGTATCTGCCTATATTTAGGAAGTAGAAATAGAGACAGACTTTCCAGTATGGGTAAAGTGGAAAATCTGGAAAATCTTTTCCTGCATCAGTTAAATCCTGTTGATAAATGCTCCACACCCCAACACAATCAGGCCGGATTGGGAGCATTACACAAAACAGCTGAATCGGAAGCGATTCCGAGGCCTCTCCTGTTGGACAGGATGCAGTGTGTGTGTGAACAGCGCCGGTGCCACGGTCAACGAACAGACATCGGGTGACCTTCTGAAGTGTCTTGTGCTCGGACATCCTAACGACAGATCGCTCTTTCGCATTGGTTTCTCGTAAGTTCAGTGGTTAGTGTCACTGTCTGTCACGGCGAAGACGGGGATTAATTTCCCAGACAGGAAGATGGTTTTCTGTTTCCATACTGAATGTCATTGCAACTCGAATTTTCAAAGTAAATTGAAAAGGGTTAAAGAGGTTAGGTCCGAGTTTGGGGTTGAACTGATCGGTTCTTTGGGGATATGGAACAGTCGATCTGCAGTGACCCCGGGAAGGGAGAATCTGCCGATAGGAAGGGACTTTGTGTTCAGCTTCGTGAAATCACCCCTCAGCGACTCGGTATCTCAGAGTTATTCGGCGTACCACGCAGTAACGTGGAACATTTTTTCCCCCCAGAAATATTTGCTTCATCCGCCTCTGCCGCATTTTAAAAGTTGAACAAAGGCTGTTCTTGCGCTCGATTTAAGGTTTACAGTTCAAAGAGTCAGAAAGGAGAGGGCGAGTGGAATCGGTGCCTTCACCCAGCTCAGGCCATCCTGCAGAGACTCCGGGAGACTCCTCCCGTCTAACTGCGAGCTCGGAGCTGTGAAAGGTCATCGACCTGAAATGTTAACTCGGTTTCTCTCCCCACAAATGCTGCCTTAGCTGCGGACTATTTCCGGCTGTCTCAGCTTTTAGTTCATGATCAGTCCTGTTTCTTTGACCCCAGAATAGATGCTGTCCTCATTAGTCCCGGGACAAAGTGATTACATCCCATGTAAAATATCCTTCCTTGAGGAGTGTGTACTCGTGGCCGAATGTTTTATCATTGCACTGAGAATTTAATGGTATTTCCGCTTCTAATTCTGACAAGCATGTGGTTCCAGCGCTTTCTGTTTTATGTTGTCCGTCACCCTCTGAGGCAAACCATTCTGCAGATTGTGAAAATCCGGGTCACAGCATCGATTACCATTCAGCATCTTCCAACACCATAACGGACCATTTATGGAAGCCTTTTCCCGTTTGTCTCTGTGGCGCAATCGGTCAGCGCGTTCGGCTGTTAACCGAAAGGTTGGTGGTTCGAGCCCACCCAGGGACGCTGGTGATCCAGCAGTTTTTGCTCCGCGTTGCAATGACAGCTGGCAAACGCTGCGCTGTCCGGAGACCGGCTACGGCCGCATCACGCTCAACGGGAATTAAATTGTTTAGTTTGTCACGTACCGAGATAGAGTGAAAAGCTTCTCTTTCACACTGTTCATAGGGATCAAATCATTACAGAATGTATTGATAGAGGACAATATGAAACAATAACGGAATGCACAATAAAATTTAACAGCGACGGAGAAAGCACAGTGCAGATAAGTAATTAAGTGCGACATCATATGGGAGTAGATTGTGAGGTCAAGTGTTCATCTTATGCTACTCGGGAACCATCTGCATACCAGACCCAACCAGCTCCCCTCTACCACCATTCACCTCCGTCTGGCGGAACTTGTCCCCACTCAGTCATTTCCCCTCCGCATCCTCCCATTCCCTTCAAACAAAGGATGCAACCACAGACATTCGTATGGGTTCCAGCGACGCCTGTCTCATTGTCGGCTCCGTGGAACAGTCTATCATGATAGTCTATCATTCTATCAGTCCATCAGTGTTCGCCTTGTCGTCACCCACCTCTCCCAGCCCCTCAGCCTCCTCCTCCAGCGCACAATTCTCTGTAACTTCCGCCATCGACGGCGGGATCCCACCACCAAACACATCATTCCCTCCCCCTCTACTTTCTGCTCTCTGCGGGGATCCCATGTCAATCCCATATGCGTTCGTCCCTTCCACTGATCCCTCTCCTGACACTTATCCTTGCAATTGAAACTAATGCTACACCTGTTGCTACACATCCTCCCTCACTACTATTCAGGGCCCCAAGCAGTTCTTCCAGGTAAAGCGACACTTCATCTGTGAGTATTTTTCGGTCATCTACGGTACCAGTGCTCCCGGTGTGGCTTCCTGTACATCGGTAAGACCTGACACAGATTAGGAGACCACTTCACCGAGCTCCTGCACTCCGTCCACCAGAAAAAGCGACATCTCCCAGTAGCAATCCATTTTAATTCCACTTCTCATTCCAATTCAGACATGGCAGCCCATGGTCTCCGGTACTGTCGCGATGAGGCTGCACTCAGGGTGGAGGAGCAACACACTATATTTGGCTGGGTAGCCTCCAACCTGGTGGCATGAACAACGATTTCTGGAATTTCTGGTAATGTCCCCTCCTTCACCAAACCCCATTCTCTTTTCACACTCTGACAGTATCTGTTAGCTGTCCGTCACCTCCCTCTGGTGTTCCGCCCCCTTTACTTTCTTCGATGGCCTTCTGTCCTCTCCTATTAGATTCCCTGTTCTCCAGCCCAGGATCTCTTTCACAAATCAACGTTTCAAACCCTTAATTCACCAGCCCCTCCTCCCGCGCCGGTTTCACCTCGTGTTTCCCCTCCCCTCCCCTGACCGTCTAACTCTGATTCCTCGTCCCTTTTTCTGCAGTCCGGATGAAGGGACTCGGTCCGAAACATCACTGTATTTTACTCCACAGATGCTGCCTGGCCTGCTGAGTTCCTCCAACATTTTCTGTGTTGCTTGTATTTCCATCATCTGTGATTTCTTCTTTGTGTCTCTATCGATGTCGCTCCACACTAGCATATTCATGAGCCCATCTAAACACATTGTATATCATTCCGTCTCTGTACCTGGCAGCCCGGTTCACGCACCCACCCCACTCTGTCTAAAAGCGTGACCCGCACATCGTCGTTAAACTCTCTCCCACTCCGTCGTTATATTCATTCTCTCTAGAATTTCAAATCCTTACCATGGGAAACCAATTTTGGCTATCCGGCCAATCTATGTCTCTCATAATTTTCTATCTCATAAATCGGTCGAGTTTCCTCTCAGGCTCTGACATTCCAATGAAGGCAAACAAACTCAAACACTTTAATCAGGCAACTTCCGGGCAACACTTTGCAGATCCTGCCGATCCTTCCTATGAAGTGTCCTTTCTTGTAGAATCTGGAATAGAGTCAGAACAGGATTTAACGGGAAACTTTTGCGGGACGATAATTCCATCTCTCATCCACGACACAGTGAACGATAATTAATGAATCAATCTTACACTCAGAGCGTGAATTAGCGTGAGCCTAATACTTTGCCCGTGGAGTTCTGCATAGATCGTGTTCCATGTAAGATGTTGATTTGTTACGCAGTCTAAAACTATGCAACCTGAAACGGCCGGGAATCGAACCCGGACCCGGCTCAACTGCTTGGAAGGCAGCAATGCTCACCACTATACCACCATCGCTCAATGAGGTTGCAAAAGATCCGAGTAGTGAGGCGTCTCCCATAGTTCCATGTGATTCGACCAGTCCCCGAGCTGTTTTCTGCCAGATCATTCCTCACTCTGCTGCAGGTCCTATTCCGGTAAATTAATGTCGCCATCCCCAACAGACCTGAGTTATCAAACCCACGGGGAGTATACTCCAGGAGTCATACTGAGTTAGAACCGAGCCCTGAACGAGTCGAAAAGCTACACATGGGATGCTGCCTCGCGCATCACCAAGTGGATAAAGAAATCCTGATTATAACGTCCTTTCAAACCATACCCTGATGGGATCGCTTCCTTAAGCCAGTCCTTGAACACAGTAAGCGACTGAATCGCGAAAGAATCCTGACACCCTCCAGTCACACAGTGAGAAGGGGATGAATAAAAAGTGCCCAATCCACACTCAAGAAACAAACGTCAGGGTGACTCTCTGAGCTCTCATATACCCTGAAATCCGTGTGACACATTCCATATCCTTATATATCCTCGATAGTTCAGTGGTTAGTATCCCCACCCGACACGTGGGAGACCGGGTTCAATTCCCCGATGGGGAGACCGCTTCCTGCTTCATATACTAATTGGATATACAAGACATTTTTGAGCCAAAAAAAAAAAAGCTGTTGAAGTGATCATTGAGACTATGGAATAACTCTGTAGTGAGCCTGGAACATGAGAGTTTCCCGAGAACATGGGACGTTGGGTTCAGACTCTTTCCCCAGACATTCCCTCAGCAAGTCTGTATCTAACGCACCGTTCGGTGTTACACTCAGTGACCGAATTCGTCACTCCGAACACATTAAACCGGGACTATTGCTGTGAGTTATCAACTCCCCCACGTCACCTTCTGTGCATCTGCGTGACTGTGTGGAGAAGACAGGCAATGGGACACCTGAAACATTTTGCAGAGAACAATCCAAGTGGACATACGCTTAATTCCGTGTTTATAGCCATCCCACCCCTCCTGCAGTCCCCAAAACCTCCGCTCAGAGTTAAATAAATTGAATTGGGGCAAGGTCTGGCTGAGCTTCGCTCAGTGATGACATTACAACACATGCGCAGTGGGACACCGCCGTACAGCGGAAGACATGCGCAGTCCCATTCGCTCACCCGTTGGCAGCAGCGGCTTGAAAGCAGCCGGGAATGGGGAGTACCTGGGCCCGAAGCGGTAAATTGAAGTGGTGGAGCGGATAGATCCGGGGAACACCTCGGTGCGGCAATCAGAACTGGGTTCTAGAAGGGACACGAGGGGAGGTGGAGACAACTGGAGAGTGTTGGGGCGACAGTGACGAGTGCTAGTGGTTTGCCCAACCTGTAATGTGACTGTGCGGAGCCGATGATGGGAAATTCAGATGGGGAGTTCAGTGATAGTATGGAATGGACTTTGGCAAGTAATGAAAGGAAAATGTTTCGGAAGGAACGGGCTTGGATGAGGAGAGTCCTCCGATAAGGGTAGAAGGACTGGGGTAGAAGATGCTGTGGACTTCACGGTAATGATCAATTTCATATCTTATTGTGATAAGCATCTTCATTCTGGTAGACTAACTAAAAGTATTTAGAAGGATATTGGTAACGTAAGCAATATGTCTAAGCAATTGTCGGGCGCCGGCTACATGTGCTGATTTAAAAAAAAACAGTGGAAAAATCTGAAAATGAAAACCCTGGACGGAAGTCAAATTGTCAATACGTTGTGATTGATAGAAGGTTCGGGGTGTTATTTCAGTTGTACCTCTGTGTGGTTGTGTGAATGAAGGATAGTCAGACAACCTGTGAGGGGGTAAGGTAGCTTTGGCTGAGAGATCACAGACTTGGACAGAAGGGGAAGTGTTTTCCTGTTCTCTTGTGTTTTTCTGATAAATGGCTACTGTAAAACGTATATTTAGGCTGCATTAGTTACTCTGTCAGACGGTATCACAGATTAACTGATTTAAAACAAAGATAGATAGGTTCTTGATTAGCCAGAGCATCAAATGGTACGGGGAGAAGGCAGTGGAGTGGGGATGACTGGAAGAATTTGATCAGCCCATGATTAAATAGCAGAGAAGACTCAATGGGCTGAATGGCCTACTTCTGCTCCTATATCTTATGGTCTTATGGTCTTATAAGTACGTGGAGCCAGTACAATCAGAAAACACAAGCCCAGACTCTCCTCATCAGACAATCAGGCCACTGCCAATATTGGCCCAGTAAACATTCTCTGAACTGATTCCGATACATTGAGATTCTTCCTTGAATAATGAGACTAAGTCTGCACAATTGGGCTCCCCCGCCCTTATATAAGGTGTATAACATGAATGGAGACATTGTGGATAGTCAGAGGCTTGTTCCCCAGGGCTGAAATCGCTAACATGAGAGAGCATGGTTTTAAGGTGCTTGGAAACAGGTACAGAGGATATTTCAGGGGTAAGTTTTTTTTTTATGCATTGAGTGATGAGTGCGTGGAATGGGCTGCCGGTGACGGTGGTGGAGGCGGAAGCGATAGGGTATTTTCAGAGACTCCTAGATAATTACATGCAGCTTGAATAACTGGAGTGCTATGGGTAAGTCTAGGTAATTTCTAAAGTAAATACTTGTTTGGCACAGCTTTGTGGGCCGAAAGGCCTGTTTTGTGCTGGATATTTTCGATGTTTCTATAAGGGAAGCATAAGCTCCCGATATTTGTATTCTGTTCCCCATCAGTAAAATACGATGTCCTCTCCACTTGCAGCTGCAAACAGGATGAGGAAAAGCCCTTTCAGTCCACGATACCTCTGCTGACACTGGTATCAGGTGAGACTGCACCCTGGGCCACCATGATCGTGTAGGAATTTGCACGACGCTGTTACAGCTCGGGGCATCGGAGTTCAGAATTCAACCCTGCAACTTCTTTAAAGATTCTCCGTATGTTCTCCCTATGGATATCATCAGTCCTTTTCAGGTGCTCCTGTTTCTTCCCACAGACCAAAGATGTACCGGTAGGTTAATTCATGATTATAAAATGCCCTATGATTAGGTTAGGGGTAAGTCGGGGTTGCCGGGGTTTGCCAAGCAGTGTGGCTCAAAGGATCTGTTTTGCTCTGCATCTCTAAATAAAATTTACAAAAAATACAAGCCTCGTCAAGTCAAGTCACTTTTTATTGTCATTTCAACCGCAAATGCTGGTACAGTACACAGTAAAAACGAGACAACATTTTTCAGGACCATGGTGCTACATGAAACAATACAAAAACTACATTGAACTACATAAAACAATACGAAAACAACACTAGACGACAGAGCTGGACAGGACTGCATAATGTGCACAAAGCAGTGCAGACATTACAATAAATAATAAACAAGACATTAGGCACCGTAGAGGGTAGTAGGTTGGTGTCAGTCCAGGCTCTGGGTATTGAGGAGTCTGATGGCTTGGAGGAAGAAACTGTCACATAGTTTAGCCGTGAGAGCCAATCCATGTTATCCAACTTTCCGTATACTAATCCAGACAACACGTTGGGAACTCTCTTCTGCTCCCTTTCCACAGTTCCCACGTCCTTCCTGTGATGTAGCAAACAGAACTGCGCCCACGGCTCGAAACGTGACCTAACCAAGGGTTTGTACAGCTGGAACCACTCATCCCATGGTTTGTACAGCTGGAACCACTCATCCCATGGTTTGTACAGCTGGAACCACTCACCCCATGGTTTGTACAGCTGGAACCACTCATCCCATGGTTTGTACAGCTGGAACCACTCATCCCATGGTTTGTACAGCTGGAACCACTCATCCCATGGTTTATACAGCTGGAACTACTCATCCCATGGTTTGTACAGCTGGAACCACTCATCCCATGGTTTGTACAGCTGGAACCACTCATCCCATGGTTTGTACAGCTGGAACCACTCATCCGATGGTTTGTACAGCTGTAACATGTCATCCCATGGTTTGTACAGCAGGAACCACTCATCCCATGGTTTGTACAGCTGGAACCACTCATCCCATGGTTTGTACAGCTGTAACATGTCATCCCATGGTTTGTACAGCAGGAACCACTCATCCCATGGTTTGTACAGCTGGAACCACTCATCCCATGGTTTGTACAGCTGTAACATGTCATCCCATGGTTTGTACAGCAGGAACCACTCATCCCATGGTTTGTACAGCTGGAACCACTCATCCCATGGTTTGTACAGCTGGAACCACTCATCCCATGGTTTATACAGCTGGAATCACTCATCCCATGGTTTATACAACTGGAATCACTCATCCCATGGTTTATACAACTGGAATCACTCATCCCATGCTTTATACAACTGGAATCACTCATCCCATGGTTTATACAACTGGAACCACTCATCCCATGGTTTGTACAGCTGGAACCACTCATCCCATGGTTTATACAGCTGGAACCACTCACCCCCTGGTTTATACAGCTGGAACCACTCATCCCATGGTTTGTACAGCTGGAACCACTCACCCCATGGTTTATACAGCTGGAACCACTCACCCCATGGTTTGTACAGCTGGAACCACTCACCCCATGGTTTGTACAGCTGGAACCACTCATCCCATGGTTTGTACAGCTGGAACCACTCACCCCATGGTTTGTACAGCTGGAACCACTCATCCCATGGTTTATACAGCTGGAACCACTCATCCCATGGTTTCTACAGCTGGAACCACTCATCCCATGGTTTATACAGCTGGAACCACTCACCCCATGGTTTATACAGCTGGAACCACTCATCCCATGGTTTGTACAGCTGGAACCACTCATCACATGGTTTGTACAGCTGGAACCACTCATCCCATGGTTTGTACAGCTGGAACCACTCATCCCATGGTTTATACAGCTGGAACCACTCATCCCATGGTTTATACAGCTGGAACCACTCACCCCATGGTTTGTACAGCTGGAACCACTCACCCCATGGTTTGTACAGCTGGAACCACTCATCCCATGGTTTGTACAGCTGGAACCACTCACCCCATGGTTTGTACAGCTGGACCGCTCGCCCCATGGTTTGTACAGCTGGAACCACTCACCCCATGGTTTGTACAGCTGGAACCACTCACCCCATGGTTTGTACAGCTGGAACCACTCACCCCATGGTTTGTACAGCTTGAACCACTCACCCCATGGTTTATACAGCTGGAACCACTCACCCCATGGTTTATACAGCTGGAACCACTCATCCCATGGTTTGTACAGCTGGAACCACTCACCCCATGGTTTATACAGCTGGAACCACTCACCCCATGGTTTATACAGCTGGAACCACTCACCCCATGGTTTGTACAGCTGGAACCACTCACCCCATGGTTTATACAGCTGGAACCACTCACCCCATGGTTTATACAGCTGGAACCACTCACCCCATGGTTTATACAGCTGGAACCACTCATCCCATGGTTTGTACAGCTGGAACCACTCATCCCATGGTTTATACAGCTGGAACCACTCACCCCATGGTTTATACAGCTGGAACCACTCATCCCATGGTTTATACAGCTGGAACCACTCATCCCATGGTTTGTACAGCTGGAACCACTCACCCTATGGTTTGTACAGCTGGAACCACTCATCCCATGGTTTATACAGCTGGAACCACTCATCCCATGGTTTATACAGCTGGAACCACTCATCCCATGGTTTATACAGCTGGAACCACTCACCCCATGGTTTATACAGCTGGAACCACTCATCCCATGGTTTATACAGCTGGAACCACTCATCCCATGGTTTGTACAGCTGGAACCACTCACCCCATGGTTTGTACAGCTGGAACCACTCACCCCATGGTTTGTACAGCTGGAACCACTCATCCCATGGTTTGTACAGCTGGAACCACTCATCCCATGGTTTGTACAGCTGGAACCACTCATCCCATGGTTTGTACAGCTGGAACCACTCACCCCATGGTTTGTACAGCTGGAACCACTCATCCCATGGTTTGTACAGCTGGAACCACTCATCCCATGGTTTGTACAGCTGGAACCACTCATCCCATGGTTTGTACAGCTGGAACCACTCATCCCATGGTTTGTACAGCTGGAACCACTCACCCCATGGTTTGTACAGCTGGAACCACTCATCCCATGGTTTATACAGCTGGAACCACTCACCCCATGGTTTGTACAGCTGGAACCACTCATCCCATGGTTTGTACAGCTGGAACCACTCATCCCATGGTTTGTACAGCTGGAACCACTCACCCCATGGTTTGTACAGCTGGAACCACTCATCCCATGGTTTGTACAGCTGGAACCACTCATCCCATGGTTTATACAGCTGGAACCACTCATCCCATGGTTTGTACAGCTGGAACCACTCACCCCATGGTTTGTACAGCTGGAACCACTCACCCCATGGTTTATACAGCTGGAACCACTCATCCCATGGTTTATACAGCTGGAGCCACTCATCCCATGGTTTATACAGCTGGAACCACTCATCCCATGGTTTATACAGCTGGAACCACTCACCCCATGGTATGTACAGCTGGAACCACTCATCCCATGGTTTGTACAGCTGGAACCACTCATCCCATGGTTTGTACAGCTGGAACCACTCACCCCATGGTTTATACAGCTGGAACCACTCACCCCATGGTTTGTACAGCTGGAACCACTCATCCCATGGTTTGTACAGCTGGAACCACTCATCCCATGGTTTGTACAGCTGGAACCACTCATCCCATGGTTTGTACAGCTGGAACCACTCATCCCATGGTTTGTACAGCTGGAACCACTCACCCCATGGTTTGTACAGCTGGAACCACTCATCCCATGGTTTATACAGCTGGAACCACTCACCCCATGGTTTATACAGCTGGAACCACTCACCCCATGGTTTATACAGCTGGAACCACTCATCCCATGGTTTGTACAGCTGGAACCACTCATCCCATGGATTGTACAACTGGAACCACTCACCCCATGGTTTGTACAGCTGGAACCACTCATCCCATGGTTTGTACAGCTGGAACCACTCATCCCATGGTTTGTACAGCTGGAACCACTCACCCCATGGTTTATACAGCTGGAACCACTCATCCCATGGTTTGGACAGCTGGAACCACTCATCCCATGGTTTATACAGCTGGAACCACTCACCCCATGGTTTGTACAGCTGGAACCACTCATCCCATGGTTTGTACAGCTGGAACCACTCATCCCATGGTTTATACAGCTGGAACCACTCACCCCATGGTTTGTACATCTGGAACCACTCACCCCATGGTTTGTACAGCTGGAAACACTCACCCCATGGTTTGTACAGCTGGAACCACTCATCCCATGGTTTGTACAGCTGGAACCACTCACCCCATGGTTTGTACAGCTGGAAACACTCACCCCATGGTTTATACAGCTGGAACCACTCATCCCATGGTTTGTACAGCTGGAACCACTCACCCCATGGTTTGTACAGCTGGAACCACTCATCCCATGGTTTGTACAGCTGGAACCACTCACCCCATGGTTCATACAGCTGGAACCACTCATCCCATGGTTTATACAGCTGGAACCACTCACCCCATGGTTTGTACAGCTGGAACCACTCACCCCATGGTTTGTACAGCTGGAACCACTCACCCCATGGTTTGTACAGCTGGAACCACTCACCCCATGGTTTATACAGCTGGAACCACTCACCCCCTGGTTTATACAGCTGGAACCACTCATCCCATGGTTTGTACAGCTGGAACCACTCACCCCATGGTTTGTACAGCTGGAACCACTCACCCCATGGTTTGTACAGCTGGAACCACTCATCCCATGGTTTGTACAGCTGGAACCACTCATCCCATGGTTTATACAGCTGGAACCACTCATCCCATGGTTTATACAGCTGGAACCACTCACCCCATGGTTTGTACAGCTGGAACCACTCACCCCATGGTTTATACAGCTGGAACCACTCACCCCCTGGTTTATACAGCTGGAACCACTCATCCCATGGTTTGTACAGCTGGAACCACTCACCCCATGGTTTATACAGCTGGAACCACTCACCCCATGGTTTGTACAGCTGGAACCACTCACCCCATGGTTTGTACAGCTGGAACCACTCATCCCATGGTTTGTACAGCTGGAACCACTCACCCCATGGTTTGTACAGCTGGAACCACTCATCCCATGGTTTATACAGCTGGAACCACTCATCCCATGGTTTCTACAGCTGGAACCACTCATCCCATGGTTTATACAGCTGGAACCACTCACCCCATGGTTTATACAGCTGGAACCACTCATCCCATGGTTTGTACAGCTGGAACCACTCATCACATGGTTTGTACAGCTGGAACCACTCACCCCATGGTTTGTACAGCTGGAACCACTCATCCCATGGTTTGTACAGCTGGAACCACTCATCCCATGGTTTGTACAGCTGGAACCACTCATCCCATGGTTTATACAGCTGGAACTACTCATCCCATGGTTTGTACAGCTGGAACCACTCATCCCATGGTTTGTACAGCTGGAACCACTCATCCCATGGTTTGTACAGCTGGAACCACTCATCCGATGGTTTGTACAGCTGTAACATGTCATCCCATGGTTTGTACAGCAGGAACCACTCATCCCATGGTTTGTACAGCTGGAACCACTCATCCCATGGTTTGTACAGCTGTAACATGTCATCCCATGGTTTGTACAGCAGGAACCACTCATCCCATGGTTTGTACAGCTGGAACCACTCATCCCATGGTTTGTACAGCTGTAACATGTCATCCCATGGTTTGTACAGCAGGAACCACTCATCCCATGGTTTGTACAGCTGGAACCACTCATCCCATGGTTTGTACAGCTGGAACCACTCATCCCATGGTTTATACAGCTGGAATCACTCATCCCATGGTTTATACAACTGGAATCACTCATCCCATGGTTTATACAACTGGAATCACTCATCCCATGCTTTATACAACTGGAATCACTCATCCCATGGTTTATACAACTGGAACCACTCATCCCATGGTTTGTACAGCTGGAACCACTCATCCCATGGTTTATACAGCTGGAACCACTCACCCCCTGGTTTATACAGCTGGAACCACTCATCCCATGGTTTGTACAGCTGGAACCACTCACCCCATGGTTTATACAGCTGGAACCACTCACCCCATGGTTTGTACAGCTGGAACCACTCACCCCATGGTTTGTACAGCTGGAACCACTCATCCCATGGTTTGTACAGCTGGAACCACTCACCCCATGGTTTGTACAGCTGGAACCACTCATCCCATGGTTTATACAGCTGGAACCACTCATCCCATGGTTTCTACAGCTGGAACCACTCATCCCATGGTTTATACAGCTGGAACCACTCACCCCATGGTTTATACAGCTGGAACCACTCATCCCATGGTTTGTACAGCTGGAACCACTCATCACATGGTTTGTACAGCTGGAACCACTCATCCCATGGTTTGTACAGCTGGAACCACTCATCCCATGGTTTATACAGCTGGAACCACTCATCCCATGGTTTATACAGCTGGAACCACTCACCCCATGGTTTGTACAGCTGGAACCACTCACCCCATGGTTTGTACAGCTGGAACCACTCATCCCATGGTTTGTACAGCTGGAACCACTCACCCCATGGTTTGTACAGCTGGACCGCTCGCCCCATGGTTTGTACAGCTGGAACCACTCACCCCATGGTTTGTACAGCTGGAACCACTCACCCCATGGTTTGTACAGCTGGAACCACTCACCCCATGGTTTGTACAGCTTGAACCACTCACCCCATGGTTTATACAGCTGGAACCACTCACCCCATGGTTTATACAGCTGGAACCACTCATCCCATGGTTTGTACAGCTGGAACCACTCACCCCATGGTTTATACAGCTGGAACCACTCACCCCATGGTTTATACAGCTGGAACCACTCACCCCATGGTTTGTACAGCTGGAACCACTCACCCCATGGTTTATACAGCTGGAACCACTCACCCCATGGTTTATACAGCTGGAACCACTCACCCCATGGTTTATACAGCTGGAACCACTCATCCCATGGTTTGTACAGCTGGAACCACTCATCCCATGGTTTATACAGCTGGAACCACTCACCCCATGGTTTATACAGCTGGAACCACTCATCCCATGGTTTATACAGCTGGAACCACTCATCCCATGGTTTGTACAGCTGGAACCACTCACCCTATGGTTTGTACAGCTGGAACCACTCATCCCATGGTTTATACAGCTGGAACCACTCATCCCATGGTTTATACAGCTGGAACCACTCATCCCATGGTTTATACAGCTGGAACCACTCACCCCATGGTTTATACAGCTGGAACCACTCATCCCATGGTTTATACAGCTGGAACCACTCATCCCATGGTTTGTACAGCTGGAACCACTCACCCCATGGTTTGTACAGCTGGAACCACTCACCCCATGGTTTGTACAGCTGGAACCACTCATCCCATGGTTTGTACAGCTGGAACCACTCATCCCATGGTTTGTACAGCTGGAACCACTCATCCCATGGTTTGTACAGCTGGAACCACTCACCCCATGGTTTGTACAGCTGGAACCACTCATCCCATGGTTTGTACAGCTGGAACCACTCATCCCATGGTTTGTACAGCTGGAACCACTCATCCCATGGTTTGTACAGCTGGAACCACTCATCCCATGGTTTGTACAGCTGGAACCACTCACCCCATGGTTTGTACAGCTGGAACCACTCATCCCATGGTTTATACAGCTGGAACCACTCACCCCATGGTTTGTACAGCTGGAACCACTCATCCCATGGTTTGTACAGCTGGAACCACTCATCCCATGGTTTGTACAGCTGGAACCACTCACCCCATGGTTTGTACAGCTGGAACCACTCATCCCATGGTTTGTACAGCTGGAACCACTCATCCCATGGTTTATACAGCTGGAACCACTCATCCCATGGTTTGTACAGCTGGAACCACTCACCCCATGGTTTGTACAGCTGGAACCACTCACCCCATGGTTTATACAGCTGGAACCACTCATCCCATGGTTTATACAGCTGGAGCCACTCATCCCATGGTTTATACAGCTGGAACCACTCATCCCATGGTTTATACAGCTGGAACCACTCACCCCATGGTATGTACAGCTGGAACCACTCATCCCATGGTTTGTACAGCTGGAACCACTCATCCCATGGTTTGTACAGCTGGAACCACTCACCCCATGGTTTATACAGCTGGAACCACTCACCCCATGGTTTGTACAGCTGGAACCACTCATCCCATGGTTTGTACAGCTGGAACCACTCATCCCATGGTTTGTACAGCTGGAACCACTCATCCCATGGTTTGTACAGCTGGAACCACTCATCCCATGGTTTGTACAGCTGGAACCACTCACCCCATGGTTTGTACAGCTGGAACCACTCATCCCATGGTTTATACAGCTGGAACCACTCACCCCATGGTTTATACAGCTGGAACCACTCACCCCATGGTTTATACAGCTGGAACCACTCATCCCATGGTTTATACAGCTGGAACCACTCACCCCATGGTTTGTACAGCTGGAACCACTCATCCCATGGTTTGTACAACTGGAACCACTCACCCCATGGTTTGTACAGCTGGAACCACTCATCCCATGGTTTGTACAGCTGGAACCACTCATCCCATGGTTTGTACAGCTGGAACCACTCACCCCATGGTTTATACAGCTGGAACCACTCATCCCATGGTTTGGACAGCTGGAACCACTCATCCCATGGTTTATACAGCTGGAACCACTCACCCCATGGTTTGTACAGCTGGAACCACTCATCCCATGGTTTGTACAGCTGGAACCACTCATCCCATGGTTTATACAGCTGGAACCACTCACCCCATGGTTTGTACATCTGGAACCACTCACCCCATGGTTTGTACAGCTGGAAACACTCACCCCATGGTTTGTACAGCTGGAACCACTCATCCCATGGTTTGTACAGCTGGAACCACTCACCCCATGGTTTGTACAGCTGGAAACACTCACCCCATGGTTTATACAGCTGGAACCACTCATCCCATGGTTTGTACAGCTGGAACCACTCACCCCATGGTTTGTACAGCTGGAACCACTCATCCCATGGTTTGTACAGCTGGAACCACTCACCCCATGGTTCATACAGCTGGAACCACTCATCCCATGGTTTATACAGCTGGAACCACTCACCCCATGGTTTGTACAGCTGGAACCACTCACCCCATGGTTTGTACAGCTGGAACCACTCACCCCATGGTTTATACAGCTGGAACCACTCATCCCATGGTTTGTACAGCTGGAACCACTCATCCCATGGTTTAGACAGCTGGAACCACTCACCCCATGGTTTATACAGCTGGAACCACTCATCCCATGGTTTGTACAGCTGTAACATGTCATCCCATGGTTTGTACAGCTGTAACATGTCACCCCATGGTTTGTACAGCTGGAACCACTCACCCCATGGTTTGTACAGCTGGAACCACTCATCCCATGGTTTGTACAGCTGGAACCACTCACCCCATGGTTTGTACAGCTGGAACCACTCACCCCATGGTTTGTACAGCTGGAACCACTCACCCCATGGTTTGTACAGCTGGAACCACTCACCCCATGGTTTGTACAGCTGGAACCACTCATCCCAGGGTTTGTACAGCTGGAACCACTCATCCCATGGTTTGTACAGCTGGAACCACTCACCCCATGGTTTGTACAGCTGTAACATGTCATCCCATGGTTTGTACAGCTGGAACCACTCATCCCATGGTTTGTACAGCTGGAAACACTCACCCCATGGTTTATACAGCTGGAACCACTCATCCCATGGTTTGTACAGCTGGAAACACTCACCCCATGGTTTATACAGCTGTAACCACTCACCCCATGGTTTGTACAGCTGGAACCACTCACCCCATGGTTTATACAGCTGTAACCACTCATCCCATGGTTTGTACAGCTGGAACCACTCATCCCATGGTTTGTACAGCTGGAACCACTCATCCCATGGTTTATACAGCTGGAACCACTCATCCCATGGTTTATACAGCTGGAACCACTCATCCCATGGTTTGTACAGCTGGAAACACTCACCCCATGGTTTGTACAGCTGTAACCACTCACCCCATGGTTTGTACAGCTGGAACCACTCATCCCATGGTTTATACAGCTAGAACCACTCATCCCATGGTTTATACAGCTGGAACCACTCACCCCATGGTTTGTACAGCTGGAACCACTCATCCCATGGTTTGTACAGCTGGAACCACTCACCCCATGGTTTGTACAGCTGTAACATGTCATCCCATGGTTTGTACAGCTGGAACCACTCACCCCATGGTTTATACAGCTGTAACATGTCATCCCATGGTTTGTACAGCTGGAACCACTCACCCCATGGTTTGTACAGCTGGAACCACTCACCCCATGGTTTATACAGCTGTAACATGTCATCCCATGGTTTGTACAGCTGGAACCACTCACCCCATGGTTTATACAGCTGGAACCACTCATCCCATGGTTTGTTCAGCTGGAACCACTCACCCCATGGTTTATACAGCTGTAACATGTCATCCCATGGTTTGTACAGCTGGAACCACTCACCCCATGGTTTGTACAGCTGGAACCACTCACCCCATGGTTTATACAGCTGGAACCACTCACCCCTTGGTTTGTAAAGCTGGAACCACTCATCCCATGGTTTGTACAGCTGGAACCACTCATCCCATGGTTTGTACAGCTGGAACCACTCACCCCATGGTTTATACAGCTGGAACCACTCATCCCATGGTTTGTACAGCTGGAACCACTCATCCCATGGTTTATACAGCTGGAACCACTCACCCCTTGGTTTGTACAGCTGGAACCACTCACCCCATCGTTTATACAGCTGGAACCACTCACCCCATGGTTTGTACAGCTGGAACCACTCATCCCATGGTTTATACAGCTGGAACCACTCATCCCATGGTTTATACAGCTGGAAGCACTCATCCCATGGTTTATACAGCTGGAACCACTCATCCCATGGTTTGTACAGCTGGAACCACTCATCCCATGGTTTGTACAGCTGGAACCACTCATCCCATGGTTTGTACAGCTGGAACCACTCATCCCATGGTTTGTACAGCTGTAACCACTCATCCCATGGTTTATACAGCTGGAACCACTCATCCCATGGTTTGTACAGCTGGAACCACTCACCCCTTGGTTTGTACAGCTGGAACCACTCATCCCATGGTTTATACAGCTGGAACCACTCATCCCATGGTTTATACAGCTGGAACCACTCATCCCATGGTTTGTACAGCTGGAACCACTCACCCCATGGTTTGTACAGCTGGAACCACTCATCCCATGGTTTGTACAGCTGAAACCACTCATCCCATGGTTTATACAGCTGGAACCACTCACCCCATGGTTTGTACAGCTGGAACCACTCATCCCATGGTTTATACAGCTGGAACCACTCATCCCATGGTTTGTACAGCTGGAACCACTCACCCCATGGTTTGTACAGCTGGAACCACTCACCCCATGGTTTATACAGCTGGAACCACTCACCCCATGGTTTGTACAGATGGAACCACTCATCCCATGGTTTGTACAGCTGGAACCACTCATCCCATGGTTTATACAGCTGGAACCACTCACCCCATGGTTTGTACAGCTGGAACCACTCATCCCATGGTTTGTACAGCTGGAACCACTCATCCCATGGTTTGTACAGCTGGAACCACTCATCCCATGGTTTGTACAGCTGGAACCACTCATCCCATGGTTTGTACAGCTGGAACCACTCACCCCATGGTTTATACAGCTGGAACCACTCACCCCATGGTTTATACAGCTGGAACCACTCACCCCATGGTTTGTACAGCTGGAACCACTCACCCCATGGTTTGTACAGCTGGAACCACTCATCCCATGGTTTGTACAGCTGGAACCACTCACCCCATGGTTTGTACAGCTGGAACCACTCATCCCATGGTTTGTACAGCTGGAACCACTCACCCCATGGTTTATACAGCTGGAACCACTCATCCCATGGTTTGTACAGCTGGAACCACTCATCCCATGGTTTATACAGCTGGAACCACTCATCCCATGGTTTGTACAGCTGGAACCACTCATCCCATGGTTTATACAGCTGGAACCACTCATCCCATGGTTTGTACAGCTGGAACCACTCATCCCATGGTTTGTACAGCTGGAACCACTCATCCCATGGTTTATACAGCTGGAACCACTCACCCCGTGGTTTGTACAGCTGGAACCACTCATCCCATGGTTTATACAGCTGGAACCACTCACCCCATGGTTTGTACAGCTGGAACCACTCATCCCATGGTTTATACAGCTGGAACCACTCACCCCATGGTTTGTACAGCTGGAACCACTCATCCCATGGTTTGTACAGCTGGAACCACTCACCCCATGGTTTGTACAGCTGGAACCACTCATCCCATGGTTTATACAGCTGGAACCACTCATCCCATGGATTGTACAGCTGGAACCACTCATCCCATGGTTTGTACAGCTGGAACCACTCATCCCATGGTTTGTACAGCTGGAACCACTCACCCCATGGTTTGTACAGCTGGAACCACTCATCCCATGGTTTATACAGCTGGAACCACTCATCCCATGGTTTATACAGCTGGAACCACTCATCCCATGGTTTGTACAGCTGGAACCACTCACCCCATGGTTTGTACAGCTGGAACCACTCATCCCATGGTTTGTACAGCTGAAACCACTCATCCCATGGTTTATACAGCTGGAACCACTCACCCCATGGTTTATACAGCTGGAACCACTCATCCCATGGTTTGTACAGCTGGAACCACTCATCCCATGGTTTGTACAGCTGGAACCACTCACCCCATGGTTTGTACAGCTGGAACCACTCACCCCATGGTTTATACAGCTGGAACCACTCAACCCATGGTTTGTACAGCTGGAACCACTCATCCCATGGTTTGTACAGCTGGAACCACTCATCCCATGGTTTGTACAGCTGGAACCACTCATCCCATGGTTTGTACAGCTGGAACCACTCACCCCATGGTTTATACAGCTGGAACCACTCACCCCATGGTTTATACAGCTGGAACCACTCACCCCATGGTTTGTACAGCTGGAACCACTCACCCCATGGTTTGTACAGCTGGAACCACTCATCCCATGGTTTATACAGCTGGAACCACTCACCCCATGGTTTGTACAGCTGGAACCACTCATCCCATGGTTTATACAGCTGGAACCACTCATCCCATGGTTTGTACAGCTGGAACCACTCACCCCATGGTTTATACAGCTGGAACCACTCACCCCATGGTTTGTACAGCTGGAACCACTCATCCCATGGTTTATACAGCTGGAACCACTCACCCCATGGTTTGTACAGCTGGAACCACTCACCCCATGGTTTATACAGCTGGAACCACTCATCCCATGGTTTGTACAGCTGGAACCACTCATCCCATGGTTTATACAGCTGGAACCACTCATCCCATGGTTTATACAGCTGGAACCACTCACCCCATGGTTTGTACAGCTGGAACCACTCATCCCATGGTTTGTACAGCTGGAACCACTCACCCCATGGTTTATACAGCTGGAACCACTCACCCCATGGTTTGTACAGCTGGAACCACTCATCCCATGGTTTGTACAGCTGGAACCACTCATCCCATGGTTTATACAGCTGGAACCACTCATCCCATGGTTTATACAGCTGGAACCACTCACCCCATGGTTTGTACAGCTGGAACCACTCACCCCATGGTTTATACAGCTGGAACCACTCATCCCATGGTTTGTACAGCTGGAAACACTCACCCCATGGTTTGTACAGCTGGAACCACTCATCCCATGGTTTGTACAGCTGGAACCACTCACCCCATGGTTTGTACAGCTGGAACCACTCATCCCATGGTTTATACAGCTGGAACCACTCACCCCATGGTTTGTACAGCTGGAACCACTCATCCCATGGTTTGTACAGCTGGAAACACTCACCCCATGGTTTGTACAGCTGGAACCACTCATCCCATGGTTTGTACAGCTGGAACCACTCACCCCATGGTTTGTACAGCTGGAACCACTCACCCCATGGTTTATACAGCTATAAACACTCACCCCATGGTTTGTACAGCTGGAACCACTCATCCCATGGTTTGTACAGCTGGAACCACTCATCCCATGGTTTATACAGCTGGAACCACTCATCCCATGGTTTGTACAGCTGGAACCACTCATCCCATGGTTTGTACAGCTGGAACCACTCATCCCATGGTTTATACAGCTGGAACCACTCATCCCATGGTTTGTACAGCTGTAACCACTCACCCCATGGTTTATACAGCTGGAACCACTCACCCCATGGTTTGTACAGCTGGAACCACTCATCCCATGGTTTGTACATCTGGAACCACTCACCCCATGGTTTATACAGCTGGAACCACTCACCCCATGGTTTGTACAGCTGGAAACACTCACCCCATGGTTTATACAGCTGGAACCACTCATCCCATGGTTTGTACAGCTGGAACCACTCATCCCATGGTTTATACAGCTGGAACCACTCACCCCATGGTTTATACAGCTGGAACCACTCATCCCATGGTTTGTACAGCTGGAACCACTCACCCCATGGTTTGTACAGCTGGAACCACTCATCCCATGGTTTGTACAGCTGGAACCACTCACCCCATGGTTTGTACAGCTGGAACCACTCATCCCATGGTTTATACAGCTGGAACCACTCATCCCATGGTTTATACAGCTGGAACCACTCATCCCATGGTTTGTACAGCTAGAACCACTCACCCCATGGTTTATACAGCTGGAACCACTCATCCCATGGTTTGTACAGCTGGAACCACTCACCCCATGGTTTGTACAGCTGGAACCACTCATCCCATGCTTTGTACAGCTGGAACCACTCACCCCATGGTTTGTACAGCTGGAACCACTCATCCCATGGTTTATACAGCTGGAACCACTCACCCCATGGTTTATACAGCTGGAACCACTCATCCCATGGTTTGTACAGCTGTAACATGTCATCCCATGGTTTGTACAGCTGTAACATGTCACCCCATGGTTTGTACAGCTGGAACCACTCATCCCATGGTTTGTACAGCTGGAACCACTCATCCCATGGTTTATACAGCTGGAACCACTCACCCCATGGTTTGTACAGCTGGAACCACTCACCCCATGGTTTGTACAGCTGGAACCACTCATCCCATGGTTTGTACAGCTGGAACCACTCATCCCATGGTTTGTACAGCTGGAACCACTCATCCCATGGTTCATACAGCTGGAACCACTCATCCCATGGTTTGTACAGCTGGAACCACTCACCCCATGGTTTGTACAGCTGGAACCACTCACCCCATGGTTTGTACAGCTGGAACCACTCATCCCATGGTTTGTACAGCTGGAACCACTCATCCCATGGTTTATACAGCTGGAACCACTCACCCCATGGTTTGTACAGCTGGAACCACTCACCCCATGGTTTGTACAGCTGGAACCACTCACCCCATGGTTTGTACAGCTGGAACCACTCACCCCATGGTTTGTACAGCTGGAACCACTCATCCCATGGTTTGTACAGCTGGAACCACTCACCCCATGGTTTATACAGCTGGAACCACTCACCCCATGGTTTATACAGCTGGAACCACTCACCCCATGGTTTGTACAGCTGGAACCACTCACCCCTTGGTTTGTACAGCTGGAACCACTCATCCCATGGTTTGTACAACTGGAATCACTCATCCCATGGTTTGTACAGCTGGAACCACTCATCCCATGGTTTGTACAGCTGTAACCACTCACCCCATGGTTTGTACAGCTGGAACCACTCACCCCATGGTTTGTACAGCTAGAACCACTCACCCCATGGTTTATACAGCTGGAACCACTCATCCCATGGTTTGTACAGCTGGAACCACTCATCCCATGGTTTGTACAGCTGGAACCACTCATCCCATGGTTTATACAGCTGGAACC
This sequence comes from Mobula birostris, assembly GCF_030028105.1. Classification (NCBI taxonomy): domain Eukaryota; kingdom Metazoa; phylum Chordata; class Chondrichthyes; order Myliobatiformes; family Myliobatidae; genus Mobula; species Mobula birostris. Next base: position 280,880 of record NW_027277885.1, read on the forward strand.
ACTCATCCCATGGTTTGTACAGCTGGAACCACTCACCCCATCGTTTATACAGCTGGAACCACTCATCCCATGGTTTGTACAGCTGGAACCACTCATCCCATGGTTTATACAGCTGGAACCACTCATCCCATGGTTTATACAGCTGGAACCACTCACCCCATGGTTTGTACAGCTGGAACCACTCATCCCATGGTTTGTACAGCTGGAACCACTCATCCCATGGTTTATACAGCTGGAACCACTCACCCCATGGTTTGTACAACTGGAACCACTCACCCCATGGTTTGTACAGCTGGAACCACTCACCCCATGGTTTATACAGCTGGAACCACTCACCCCATGGTTTGTACAGCTGGAACCACTCACCCCATGGTTTGTACAGCTGGAACCACTCATCCCATGGTTTGTACAGCTGGAACCACTCATCCCATGGTTTATACAGCTGGAACCACTCACCCCTTGGTTTGTACAGCTGGAACCACTCACCCCATGGTTTATACAGCTGGAACCACTCACCCCATGGTTTGTACAACTGGAATCACTCATCCCATGGTTTATACAGCTGGAACCACTCACCCCATGGTTTATACAGCTGGAACCACTCACCCCATGGTTTGTACAGCTGGAACCACTCACCCCATGGTTTATACAGCTGGAACCACTCACCCCATGGTTTGTACAGCTGGAACCACTCATCCCATGGTTTATACAGCTGGAACCACTCACCCCATGGTTTATACAGCTGGAACTACTCATCCCATGGTTTATACAGCTGGAACCACTCACCCCATGGTTTGTACAACTGGAACCACTCATCCCATGGTTTGTACAGCTGTAACATGTCATCCCATGGTTTGTACAGCTGGAACCACTCACCCCATGGTTTGTACAGCTGGAACCACTCACCCCATGGTTTATACAGCTGGAACCACTCATCCCATGGTTTGTACAGCTGGAACCACTCACCCCATGGTTTGTACAGCTGGAACCACTCATCCCATGGTTTATACAGCTGGATCCACTCACCACATGGTTTGTACAACTGGAACCACTCACCCCATGGTTTATACAGCTGGAACCACTCATCCCATGGTTTGTACAGCTGGAACCACTCACCCCATGGTTTGTACAGCTGGAACCACTCATCCCATGGTTTATACAGCTGGATCCACTCACCACATGGTTTATACAGCTGGAACCACTCATCCCATGGTTTGTACAACTGGAACCACTCATCCCATGGTTTGTACAGCTGGAACCACTCACCCCATGGTTTGTACAGCTGGAACCACTCATCCCATGGCTTATACAGCTGGAACCACTCACCCCATGGTTTGTACAACTGGAACCACTCATCCCATGGTTTGTACAGCTGTAGCATGTCACCCCATGGTTTGTACAGCTGGAACCACTCACCCCATGGTTTATACAGCTGGAACTACTCATCCCATGGTTTATACAGCTGGAACCACTCACCCCATGGTTTGTACAACTGGAACCACTCATCCCATGGTTTGTACAGCTGTAACATGTCATCCCATGGTTTGTACAGCTGGAACCACTCACCCCATGGTTTGTACAGCTGGAACCACTCACCCCATGGTTTGTACAACTGGAACCACTCACCCCATGGTTTATACAGCTGGAACCACTCATCCCATGGTTTGTACAGCTGGAACCACTCACCCCATGGTTTGTACAGCTGGAACCACTCATCCCATGGTTTATACAGCTGGATCCACTCACCACATGGTTTATACAGCTGGAACCACTCATCCCATGGTTTGTACAACTGGAACCACTCATCCCATGGTTTGTACAGCTGGAACCACTCATCCCATGGTTTATACAGCTGGAACCACTCACCCCATGGTTTGTACAACTGGAACCACTCATCCCATGGTTTGTACAGCTGTAGCATGTCACCCCATGGTTTGTACAGCTGGAACCACTCATCCCATGGTTTGTACAGCTGGAACCACTCATCCCATGGTTTATACAGCTGGAACCACTCACCCCTTGGTTTGTACAGCTGGAACCACTCACCCCATGGTTTGTACAGCTGGAACCACTCATCCCATGGTTTGTACAGCTGGAACCACTCACCCCATGGTTTATACAGCTGGAACCACTCATCCCATGGTTTGTACAGCAGGAACCACTCATCCCATGGTTTGTACAGCTGTAACCACTCACCCCATGGTTTGTACAGCTGGAACCACTCATCCCATGGTTTATACAGCTGGAACCACTCATCCCATGGTTTGTACAGCTGGAACCACTCATCCCATGGTTTGTACAGCTGGAACCACTCATCCCATGGTTTGTACAGCTGGAACCACTCACCCCATGGTTTATACAACTGGAACCACTCACCCCATGGTTTGTACAGCTGGAACCACTCACCCCATGGTTTCTACAGCTGGAACCACTCATCCCATGGTTTGTACAGCTGGAACCACTCATCCCATGCTTTGTACAGCTGGAACCACTCACCCCATGGTTTGTACAGCTGGAACCACTCATCCCATGGTTTATACAGCTGGAACCACTCACCCCATGGTTTGTACAGCTGGAACCACTCATCCCATGGTTTGTACAGCTGAAACCACTCATCCCATGGTTTATACAGATGGAACCACTCATCCCATGGTTTGTACAGCTGGAACCACTCACCCCATGGTTTGTACAGCTGGAACCACTCACCCCATGGTTTATACAGCTGGAACCACTCACCCCATGGTTTGTACAGCTGGAACCACTCACCCCATGGTTTGTACAGCTGGAACCACTCATCCCATGGTTTGTACAGCTGGAACCACTCATCCCATGGTTTGTACAGCTGGAACCACTCATCCCATGGTTTGTACAGCTGGAACCACTCACCCCATGGTTTATACAGCTGGAACCACTCACCCCATGGTTTATACAGCTGGAACCACTCACCCCATGGTTTGTACAGCTGGAACCACTCATCCCATGGTTTGTACAGCTGGAACCACTCATCCCATGGTTTGTACAGCTGGAACCACTCACCCCATGGTTTGTACAGCTGGAACCACTCATCCCATGGGTTATACAGCTGGAACCACTCATCCCATGGTTTGTACAGCTGGAACCACTCATCCCATGGTTTGTACAGCTGGAACCACTCATCCCATGGTTTGTACAGCTGGAACCACTCATCCCATGGTTTATACAGCTGGAACCACTCACCCCATGGTTTGTACAGCTGGAACCACTCACCCCATGGTTTGTACAGCTGGAACCACTCACCCCATGGTTTGTACAGCTGGAACCACTCATCCCATGGTTTGTACAGCTGGAACCACTCACCCCATGGTTTGTTACAGCTGGAACCACTCATCCCATGGTTTATACAGCTGGAACCACTCACCCCCATGGTTTTGTACAGCTGGAACCACTCATCCCATGGTTTTGTACAGCTGGAACCACTCATCCCATGGTTTGTACAGCTGGAACCACTCACCCCATGGTTTTGTACAGCTGGAACCACTCACCCCATGGTTTGTACAGCTGGAAACCACTCATCCCATGGTTTGTACAGCTGGAACCACTCATCCCATGGGTTTATACAGCTGGAACCACTCACCCCATGGTTTGTACAGCTGGAACCCACTCACCCCATGGTTTGTACAGCTGGAACCACTCATCCCATGGTTTTGTACAGCTGGAACCACTCACCCCTTGGTTTGTACAGCTGGAACCACTCATCCCATGGTTTGTACAACTGGAATCACTCATCCCAATGGTTTGTACAGCTGTAACCACTCACCCCATGGTTTGTACAGCTGGAACCACTCATCCCATGGTTTGTACAGCCTGGAACCACTCATCCCATGGTTTGTACAGCTGGAACCACTCATCCCATGGTTTGTACAGCTGGAACCACTCACCCCATGGTTTGTACAGCTGGAACCACTCACCCCATGGTTTGTACAGCTGGAACCACTCATCCCATGGTTTGTACAGCTGGAACCACTCATCCCATGGTTTGTACAGCTGGAACCACTCACCCCATGGTTTGTACAGCTGGAACCACTCATCCCATGGTTTATACAGCTGGAACCACTCACCCCATGGTTTTGTACAGCTGGAACCACCTCATCCCATGGTTTTGTACAGCTGGAACCACTCATCCCATGGTTTATACAGCTGGAACCACTCACCCCATGGTTTGTACAGCTGGAACCACTCATCCCATGGTTTGTACAGCTGGAACCACTCATCCCATGGTTTTGTACAGCTGGAACCACTCATCCCATGGTTTGTACAGCTGGAACCACTCATCCCATGGTTTGTACAGCTGGAACCACTCATCCCATGGTTTTGTACATCTGGAACCACTCACCCCATGGTTTGTACAGCTGTAACATGTCATCCCATTGGTTTGTACAGCTGGAACCACTCATCCCATGGTTTATACAGCTGGAAACCACTCATCCCATGGTTTGTACAGCTGGAACCACTCACCCCATGGGTTTGTACAGCTGGAACCCACTCATCCCATGGTTTGTACAGCTGGAACCACTCATCCCATGGTTTGTACAGCTGGAACCACTCATCCCATGGTTTGTACAGCTGGAACCACTCCATCCCATGGTTTGTACAGCTGGAACCACTCATCCCATGGTTTGTACAGCTGGAACCACTCATCCCATGGTTTGTACAGCTGGAACCACTCACCCCTTGGTTTGTACAGCTGGAACCACTCATCCCATGGTTTGTACAACTGGAATCACTCATCCCATGGTTTGTACAGCTGTAACCACTCACCCCATGGTTTGTACAGCTGGAACCACTCAATCCCATGGTTTGTACAGCTGGAACCACTCATCCCATGGTTTTGTACAGCTGGAACCACTCACCCCATGGTTTATACAGCTGGAACCACTCACCCCATGGTTTATACAGCTGGAAACCACTCACCCCATGGTTTGTACAGCTGGAACCACTCATCCCATGGTTTGTACAGCTGGAACCACTCACCCCATGGTTTTATACAGCTGGAACCACTCACCCCATGGTTTGTACAGCTGAAACCACTCATCCCATGGTTTATACAGCTGGAACCACTCACCCCATGGTTTATTACAGCTGGAGCCACTCATCCCATGGTTTGTACAGCTGGAACCACTCATCCCATGGTTTGTACAGCTGGAACCACTCACCCCTTGGTTTGTACAGCTGGAACCACTCATCCCATGGTTTATACAGCTGGAACCACTCACCCCATGGTTTGTACAGCTGGAACCACTCATCCCCATGGTTTGTACAGCTGGAACCACTCATCCCATGGTTTATACAGCTGGAACCACTCACCCCATGGTTTGTACAGCTGGAAACCACTCACCCCATGGTTTGTACAGCTGGAACCACTCACCCATGGTTTGTACAGCTAGAAACCACTCACCCCATGGTTTATACAGCTGGAACCACTCATCCCATGGTTTGTACAGCTGGAAACCACTCATCCCATGGTTTGTACAGCTGGAACCACTCATCCCATGGTTTGTACAGCTGGAACCACTCACCCCCATGGTTTGTACAGCTGGAACCACTCATCCCATGGTTTATACAGCTGGAACCACTCATCCCATGGTTTATACAGCTGGAACCACTCACCCCATGGTTTGTACAGCTGGAACCACTCACCCCATGGTTTATACAGCTGGAACCACTCATCCCATGGTTTTGTACAGCTGGAACCACTCACCCCATGGTTTGTACAGCTGGAACCACTCATCCCATGGTTTGTACACCTGGAACCACTCATCCCATGGTTTATACAGCTGGAACCACTCACCCCATGGTTTGTACAGCTGGAACCACTCATCCCATGGTTTATACAGCTGGAACCACTCACCCCATGGTTTGTACAGCTGGAACCACTCATCCCATGGTTTGTACAGCTGGAACCACTCATCCCATGGTTTGTACAGCTGGAACCACTCATCCCATGGTTTATACAGCTGGAAACCACTCACCCCTTGGTTTGTACAGCTGGAACCACTCACCCCCATGGTTTTATACAGCTGGAACCACTCACCCCATGGTTTTGTACAACTGGAAATCACTCCATCCCATGGTTTATACAGCTGGAACCACTCACCCCATGGGTTATACAGCTGGAACCACTCACCCCATGGTTTGTACAGCTGGAACCACTCACCCCATGGTTTGTACAACTGGAATCACTCATCCCATGGTTTATACAGCTGGAACCACTCACCCCATGGTTTATACAGCTGGAACCACTCACCCCATGGTTTGTACAGCTGGAACCACTCACCCCATGGTTTATACAGCTGGAACCACTCACCCCATGGTTTGTACAGCTGGAACCACTCATCCCATGGTTTATACAGCTGGAACCACTCACCCCATGGTTTATACAGCTGGAACTACTCATCCCATGGTTTATACAGCTGGAACCACTCACCCCATGGTTTGTACAACTGGAACCACTCATCCCATGGTTTGTACAGCTGTAACATGTCATCCCATGGTTTGTACAGCTGGAACCACTCACCCCATGGTTTGTACAGCTGGAACCACTCACCCCATGGTTTGTACAACTGGAACCACTCACCCCATGGTTTATACAGCTGGAACCACTCATCCCATGGTTTGTACAGCTGGAACCACTCACCCCATGGTTTGTACAGCTGGAACCACTCATCCCATGGTTTATACAGCTGGAACCACTCACCCCATGGTTTATACAGCTGGAACTACTCATCCCATGGTTTATACAGCTGGAACCACTCACCCCATGGTTTGTACAACTGGAACCACTCATCCCATGGTTTGTACAGCTGTAACATGTCATCCCATGGTTTGTACAGCTGGAACCACTCACCCCATGGTTTGTACAGCTGGAACCACTCACCCCATGGTTTGTACAACTGGAACCACTCACCCCATGGTTTATACAGCTGGAACCACTCATCCCATGGTTTGTACAGCTGGAACCACTCACCCCATGGTTTGTACAGCTGGAACCACTCATCCCATGGTTTGTACAACTGGAACCACTCATCCCATGGTTTGTACAGCTGGAACCACTCACCCCATGGTTTGTACAGCTGGAACCACTCATCCCATGGCTTATACAGCTGGAACCACTCACCCCATGGTTTGTACAACTGGAACCACTCATCCCATGGTTTGTACAGCTGTAGCATGTCACCCCATGGTTTGTACAGCTGGAACCACTCACCCCATGGTTTATACAGCTGGAACTACTCATCCCATGGTTTATACAGCTGGAACCACTCACCCCATGGTTTGTACAACTGGAACCACTCATCCCATGGTTTGTACAGCTGTAACATGTCATCCCATGGTTTGTACAGCTGGAACCACTCACCCCATGGTTTGTACAGCTGGAACCACTCACCCCATGGTTTGTACAACTGGAACCACTCACCCCATGGTTTATACAGCTGGAACCACTCATCCCATGGTTTGTACAGCTGGAACCACTCACCCCATGGTTTGTACAGCTGGAACCACTCATCCCATGGTTTATACAGCTGGATCCACTCACCACATGGTTTATACAGCTGGAACCACTCATCCCATGGTTTGTACAACTGGAACCACTCATCCCATGGTTTGTACAGCTGGAACCACTCATCCCATGGTTTATACAGCTGGAACCACTCACCCCATGGTTTGTACAACTGGAACCACTCATCCCATGGTTTGTACAGCTGTAGCATGTCACCCCATGGTTTGTACAGCTGGAACCACTCATCCCATGGTTTGTACAGCTGGAACCACTCATCCCATGGTTTATACAGCTGGAACCACTCACCCCTTGGTTTGTACAGCTGGAACCACTCACCCCATGGTTTGTACAGCTGGAACCACTCATCCCATGGTTTGTACAGCTGGAACCACTCACCCCATGGTTTATACAGCTGGAACCACTCATCCCATGGTTTGTACAGCAGGAACCACTCATCCCATGGTTTGTACAGCTGTAACCACTCACCCCATGGTTTGTACAGCTGGAACCACTCATCCCATGGTTTATACAGCTGGAACCACTCATCCCATGGTTTGTACAGCTGGAACCACTCATCCCATGGTTTGTACAGCTGGAACCACTCATCCCATGGTTTGTACAGCTGGAACCACTCACCCCATGGTTTATACAACTGGAACCACTCACCCCATGGTTTGTACAGCTGGAACCACTCACCCCATGGTTTCTACAGCTGGAACCACTCATCCCATGGTTTGTACAGCTGGAACCACTCATCCCATGCTTTGTACAGCTGGAACCACTCACCCCATGGTTTGTACAGCTGGAACCACTCATCCCATGGTTTATACAGCTGGAACCACTCACCCCATGGTTTGTACAGCTGGAACCACTCATCCCATGGTTTGTACAGCTGAAACCACTCATCCCATGGTTTATACAGATGGAACCACTCATCCCATGGTTTGTACAGCTGGAACCACTCACCCCATGGTTTGTACAGCTGGAACCACTCACCCCATGGTTTATACAGCTGGAACCACTCACCCCATGGTTTGTACAGCTGGAACCACTCACCCCATGGTTTGTACAGCTGGAACCACTCATCCCATGGTTTGTACAGCTGGAACCACTCATCCCATGGTTTGTACAGCTGGAACCACTCATCCCATGGTTTGTACAGCTGGAACCACTCACCCCATGGTTTATACAGCTGGAACCACTCACCCCATGGTTTATACAGCTGGAACCACTCACCCCATGGTTTGTACAGCTGGAACCACTCATCCCATGGTTTGTACAGCTGGAACCACTCATCCCATGGTTTGTACAGCTGGAACCACTCACCCCATGGTTTGTACAGCTGGAACCACTCATCCCATGGTTTGTACAGCTGGAACCACTCATCCCATGGTTTGTACAGCTGGAACCACTCATCCCATGGTTTATACAGCTGGAACCACTCACCCCATGGTTTGTACAGCTGGAACCACTCACCCCATGGTTTGTACAGCTGGAACCACTCACCCCATGGTTTGTACAGCTGGAACCACTCATCCCATGGTTTGTACAGCTGGAACCACTCACCCCATGGTTTGTACAGCTGGAACCACTCATCCCATGGTTTATACAGCTGGAACCACTCACCCCATGGTTTGTACAGCTGGAACCACTCATCCCATGGTTTGTACAGCTGGAACCACTCATCCCATGGTTTGTACAGCTGGAACCACTCACCCCATGGTTTGTACAGCTGGAACCACTCACCCCATGGTTTGTACAGCTGGAACCACTCATCCCATGGTTTGTACAGCTGGAACCACTCATCCCATGGTTTATACAGCTGGAACCACTCACCCCATGGTTTGTACAGCTGGAACCACTCACCCCATGGTTTGTACAGCTGGAACCACTCATCCCATGGTTTGTACAGCTGGAACCACTCACCCCTTGGTTTGTACAGCTGGAACCACTCATCCCATGGTTTGTACAACTGGAATCACTCATCCCATGGTTTGTACAGCTGTAACCACTCACCCCATGGTTTGTACAGCTGGAACCACTCATCCCATGGTTTGTACAGCTGGAACCACTCATCCCATGGTTTGTACAGCTGGAACCACTCATCCCATGGTTTGTACAGCTGGAACCACTCACCCCATGGTTTGTACAGCTGGAACCACTCACCCCATGGTTTGTACAGCTGGAACCACTCATCCCATGGTTTGTACAGCTGGAACCACTCATCCCATGGTTTGTACAGCTGGAACCACTCACCCCATGGTTTGTACAGCTGGAACCACTCACCCCATGGTTTGTACAGCTGGAACCACTCATCCCATGGTTTATACAGCTGGAACCACTCACCCCATGGTTTGTACAGCTGGAACCACTCATCCCATGGTTTGTACAGCTGGAACCACTCATCCCATGGTTTATACAGCTGGAACCACTCACCCCATGGTTTGTACAGCTGGAACCACTCATCCCATGGTTTGTACAGCTGGAACCACTCATCCCATGGTTTGTACAGCTGGAACCACTCATCCCATGGTTTGTACAGCTGGAACCACTCATCCCATGGTTTGTACAGCTGGAACCACTCATCCCATGGTTTGTACAGCTGGAACCACTCATCCCATGGTTTGTACAGCTGGAACCACTCACCCCTTGGTTTGTACAGCTGGAACCACTCATCCCATGGTTTGTACAACTGGAATCACTCATCCCATGGTTTGTACAGCTGTAACCACTCACCCCATGGTTTGTACAGCTGGAACCACTCATCCCATGGTTTGTACAGCTGGAACCACTCATCCCATGGTTTGTACAGCTGGAACCACTCACCCCATGGTTTATACAGCTGGAACCACTCACCCCATGGTTTATACAGCTGGAACCACTCACCCCATGGTTTGTACAGCTGGAACCACTCACCCCATGGTTTATACAGCTGGAACCACTCACCCCATGGTTTGTACAGCTGGAACCACTCATCCCATGGTTTATACAGCTGGAACCACTCACCCCATGGTTTGTACAGCTGAAACCACTCATCCCATGGTTTATACAGCTGGAACCACTCACCCCATGGTTTATACAGCTGGAGCCACTCATCCCATGGTTTGTACAGCTGGAACCACTCATCCCATGGTTTGTACAGCTGGAACCACTCATCCCATGGTTTGTACAGCTGGAACCACTCACCCCATGGTTTGTACAGCTGGAACCACTCACCCCTTGGTTTGTACAGCTGGAACCACTCATCCCATGGTTTATACAGCTGGAACCACTCACCCCATGGTTTGTACAGCTGGAACCACTCATCCCATGGTTTGTACAGCTGGAACCACTCATCCCATGGTTTATACAGCTGGAACCACTCACCCCATGGTTTGTACAGCTGGAACCACTCACCCCATGGTTTGTACAGCTGGAACCACTCACCCCATGGTTTGTACAGCTAGAACCACTCACCCCATGGTTTATACAGCTGGAACCACTCATCCCATGGTTTGTACAGCTGGAACCACTCATCCCATGGTTTGTACAGCTGGAACCACTCATCCCATGGTTTGTACAGCTGGAACCACTCACCCCATGGTTTGTACAGCTGGAACCACTCATCCCATGGTTTATACAGCTGGAACCACTCATCCCATGGTTTATACAGCTGGAACCACTCACCCCATGGTTTGTACAGCTGGAACCACTCACCCCATGGTTTGTACAGCTGGAACCACTCATCCCATGGTTTATACAGCTGGAACCACTCACCCCATGGTTTATACAGCTGGAACCACTCATCCCATGGTTTGTACAGCTGGAACCACTCACCCCATGGTTTGTACAGCTGGAACCACTCATCCCATGGTTTGTACACCTGGAACCACTCATCCCATGGTTTATACAGCTGGAACCACTCACCCCATGGTTTGTACAGCTGGAACCACTCATCCCATGGTTTATACAGCTGGAACCACTCACCCCATGGTTTGTACAGCTGGAACCACTCATCCCATGGTTTGTACAGCTGGAACCACTCATCCCATGGTTTGTACAGCTGGAACCACTCATCCCATGGTTTATACAGCTGGAACCACTCACCCCTTGGTTTGTACAGCTGGAACCACTCACCCCATGGTTTATACAGCTGGAACCACTCACCCCATGGTTTGTACAACTGGAATCACTCATCCCATGGTTTATACAGCTGGAACCACTCACCCCATGGTTTATACAGCTGGAACCACTCACCCCATGGTTTGTACAGCTGGAACCACTCACCCCATGGTTTATACAGCTGGAACCACTCACCCCATGGTTTGTACAGCTGGAACCACTCATCCCATGGTTTATACAGCTGGAACCACTCACCCCATGGTTTGTACAGCTGGAACCACTCACCACATGGTTTGTACAGCTGGAACCACTCATCCCATGATTTGTACAGCTGGAACCACTCACCCCATGGTTTGTACAGCTGTAACACGTCATCCCATGGTTTGTACAGCCGGAACCACTCATCCCATGGTTTGTACAGCTGGAACCACTCACCCCATGGTTTATACAGCTGGAACAACTCACCCCATGGTTTGTACAGCTGGAACCACTCACCCCATGGTTTGTACAGCTGGAACCACTCATCCCATGGTTTGTACAGCTGTAACACGTCATCCCATGGTTTGTACAGCCGGAACCACTCATCCCATGGTTTGTACAGCTGGAACCACTCACCCCATGGTTTATACAGCTGGAACAACTCACCCCATGGTTTGTACAGCTGGAACCACTCACCCCATGGTTTGTACAGCTGGAACCACTCATCCCATGGTTTATACAGCTGGAACCACTCATCCCATGGTTTATACAGCTGTAACCACTCATCCCATGGTTTATACAGCTGGAACCACTCACCCCATGGTTTATACAGCTGGAACTACTCATCCCATGGTTTATACAGCTGGAACCACTCACCCCATGGTTTGTACAACTGGAACCACTCATCCCATGGTTTGTACAGCTGTAACATGTCATCCCATGGTTTGTACAGCTGGAACCACTCACCCCATGGTTTGTACAGCTGGAACCACTCACCCCATGGTTTGTACAACTGGAACCACTCACCCCATGGTTTATACAGCTGGAACCACTCATCCCATGGTTTGTACAGCTGGAACCACTCACCCCATGGTTTGTACAGCTGGAACCACTCATCCCATGGTTTATACAGCTGGATCCACTCACCACATGGTTTATACAGCTGGAACCACTCATCCCATGGTTTGTACAACTGGAACCACTCATCCCATGGTTTGTACAGCTGGAACCACTCACCCCATGGTTTGTACAGCTGGAACCACTCATCCCATGGTTTATACAGCTGGAACCACTCACCCCATGGTTTGTACAACTGGAACCACTCATCCCATGGTTTGTACAGCTGTAGCATGTCACCCCATGGTTTGTACAGCTGGAACCACTCACCCCATGGTTTATACAGCTGGAACTACTCATCCCATGGTTTATACAGCTGGAACCACTCACCCCATGGTTTGTACAACTGGAACCACTCATCCCATGGTTTGTACAGCTGTAACATGTCATCCCATGGTTTGTACAGCTGGAACCACTCACCCCATGGTTTGTACAGCTGGAACCACTCACCCCATGGTTTGTACAACTGGAACCACTCACCCCATGGTTTATACAGCTGGAACCACTCATCCCATGGTTTGTACAGCTGGAACCACTCACCCCATGGTTTGTACAGCTGGAACCACTCATCCCATGGTTTATACAGCTGGATCCACTCACCACATGGTTTATACAGCTGGAACCACTCATCCCATGGTTTGTACAACTGGAACCACTCATCCCATGGTTTGTACAGCTGGAACCACTCATCCCATGGTTTGTACAGCTGGAACCACTCATCCCATGGTTTGTACAGCTGGAACCACTCACCCCATGGTTTGTACAGCTGGAACCACTCATCCCATGGTTTATACAGCTGGAACCACTCACCCCATGGTTTGTACAACTGGAACCACTCATCCCATGGTTTGTACAGCTGGAACCACTCACCCCATGGTTTGTACAGCTGGAACCACTCATCCCATGGTTTATACAGCTGGAACCACTCACCCCTTGGTTTGTACAGCTGGAACCACTCACCCCATGGTTTGTACAGCTGGAACCACTCATCCCATGGTTTGTACAGCTGGAACCACTCACCCCATGGTTTATACAGCTGGAACCACTCATCCCATGGTTTGTACAGCAGGAACCACTCATCCCATGGTTTATACAGCTGGAACCACTCATCCCATGGTTTGTACAGCTGGAACCACTCACCCCATGGTTTCTACAGCTGGAACCACTCATCCCATGGTTTGTACAGCTGGAACCACTCACCCCATGGTTTGTACAGCTGGAACCACTCATCCCATGGTTTGTACAGCTGGAACCACTCATCCCATGGTTTATACAGCTGGAACCACTCATCCCATGGTTTGTACAGCTGGAACCACTCATCCCATGGTTTGTACAGCTGTAACCACTCACCCCATGGTTTGTACAGCTGGAACCACTCATCCCATGGTTTATACAGCTGGAACCACTCATCCCATGGTTTGTACAGCTGGAACCACTCATCCCATGGTTTGTACAGCTGTAACCACTCACCCCATGGTTTGTACAGCTGGAACCACTCACCCCATGGTTTATACAGCTGGAAACACTCATCCCATGGTTTGTACAGCTGGAACCACTCACCCCATGGTTTATACAACTGGAACCACTCACCCCATGGTTTGTACAGCTGGAACCACTCACCCCATGGTTTCTACAGCTGGAACCACTCATCCCATGGTTTGTACAGCTGGAACCACTCACCCCATGGTTTATACAGCTGGAACCACTCATCCCATGGTTTGTACAGCTGGAACCACTCACCCCATGGTTTGTACAGCTGGAACCACTCACCCCATGGTTTATACAGCTGGAACCACTCATCCCATGGTTTGTACAGCTGGAACCACTCATCCCATGGTTTATACAGCTGGAACCACTCACCCCATGGTTTGTACAACTGGAACCAGTCACCCCATGGTTTCTACAGCTGGAACCACTCATCCCATGGTTTGTACAGCTGGAACCACTCATCCCATGGTTTGTACAACTGGAACCACTCATCCCATGGTTTGTACAGCTGGAACCACTCATCCCATGGTTTGTACAGCTGGAACCACTCATCCCATGGTTCATACAGCTGGAACCACTCACCCCATGGTTTGTACAGCTGGAACCACTCATCCCATGGTTTGTACAGCTGGAACCACTCACCCCATGGTTTATACAGCTGGAACCACTCATCCCATGGTTTGTACAGCTGGAACCACTCATCCCATGGTTTGTACAGCTGGAACCACTCACCCCATGGTTTATACAGCTGGAACCACTCATCCCATGGTTTGTACAGCTTTAACCACTCATCCCATGGTTTGTACAGCTGGAACCACTCAGCCCATGGTTTGTACAGCTGGAACCACTCATCCCATGGTTTGTACAGCTGGAACCACTCATCCCATGGTTTGTACAGCTGGAACCACTCACCCCATGGTTTGTACAGCTGGAACCACTCACCCCATCGTTTGTACAGCTGGAACCACTCATCCCATGGTTTATACAGCTGGAACCACTCATCCCATGGTTTATACAGCTGGAACCACTCATCCCATGGTTTGTACAGCTGGAACCACTCATCCCATGGTTTGTACAGCTGGAACCACTCACCCCATGGTTTATACAGCTGTAACATGTCATCCCATGGTTTGTACAGCTGGAACCACTCATCCCATGGTTTGTACAGCTGGAACCACTCATCCCATGGTTTATACAGCTGGAACCACTCACCCCACGGTTTGTACAGCTGGAACCACTCATCCCATGGTTTATACAGTTGGAACCACTCACCCCATGGTTTATACAGCTGGAACCACTCACCCCATGGTTTGTACAGCTGGAACCAATCACCCCATGGTTTATACAGCTGGAACCACTCATCCCATGGTTTGTACAACTGGAACCACTCATCCCATGGTTTATACAGCTGGAACCACTCATCCCATGGTTTATACAGCTGGAAACACTCATCCCATGGTTTATACAGCTGGAACCACTCATCCCATGGTTTGTACAGCTGGAACCACACATCCCATGGTTTGTACAGCTGGAACCACTCATCCAATGGTTTGTACAACTGGAACCACTCACCCCATGCTTTGTACAGCTGGAACCACTCATCTCATGGTTTATACAGCTGGAACCACTCATCCCATGGTTTGTACAGCTGGAACCACTCATCCCATGGTTTGTACATCTGGAACCACTCATCCCATGGTTTGTACAGCTGGAACCACTCACCCCATGGTTTGTACAGCTGGAACCACTCATCCCATGGTTTGTACAGCTGGAACCACTCACCCCATGGTTTGTACAGCTGGAACCACTCATCCCATGGTTTGTACAGCTGGAACCACTCACCCCATGGTTTGTACAGCTGGAACCACTCATCCCATGGTTTATACAGCTGGAACCACTCATCCCATGGTTTGTACAGCTGGAACCACTCACCCCATGATTTGTACAGCTGGAACCACTCACCCCATGGTTTGTACAGCTGTAACACGTCATCCCATGGTTTGTACAGCCGGAACCACTCATCCCATGGTTTGTACAGCTGGAACCACTCATCCCATGGTTTATACAGCTGGAACCACTCACCCCATGGTTTGTACAACTGGAACCACTCATCCCATGGTTTGTACAGCTGGAACCACTCACCCCATGGTTTATACAGCTGGAACCACTCACCCCATGGTTTGTACAGCTGGAACCACTCATCCCATGGTTTATACAGCTAGAACCACTCACCCCATGGTTTATACAGCTGGAACCACTCATCCCATGGTTTGTACAGCTGGAACCACTCACCGCATGGTTTGTACAGCTGGAACCACTCATCCCATGGTTTGTACAGCTGGAACCACTCATCCCATGGTTTGTACAGCTGGAACCACTCACCCCTTGGTTTGTACAGCTGGAACCACTCACCCCATGGTTTCTACAGCTGGAACCACTCACCCCATGGTTTATACAGCTGGAACCACTCACCCCATGGTTTCTACAGCTGGAACCACTCACCCCATGGTTTGTACAGCTGGAACCACTCATCCCATGGTTTATACAGCTGGAACCACTCATCCCATGGTTTGTACAGCTGGAACCACTCATCCCATGGTTTGTACAGATGGAACCACTCATCCCATGGTTTGTACAGCTGGAAACACTCATCCCATGGTTTGTACAGCTGGAACCACTCACCCCATGGTTTGTACAGATGGAACCACTCATCCCATGGTTTATACAGCTGGAACCGCTCACCCCATGGTTTATCCAGCTGGAACCACTCATCCCATGGTTTATACAGCTGGAACCACTCACCCCATGGTTTGTACAGCTGGAACCACTCATCCCATGGTTTGTACAGCTGGAACCACTCATCCCATGGTTTATACAGCTGGAACCACTCATCCCATGGTTTATACAGCTGGAACCACTCATCCCATGGTTTGTACAGCTGGAACCACTCATCCCATGGTTTGTATAGCTGGAACCACTCATCCCATGGTTTATACAGCTGGAACCACTCACCCCATGGTTTGTACAGCTGGAACCACTCATCCCATGGTTTGTACAGCTGGAACCACTCATCCCATGGTTTATACAGCTGGAACCACTCATCCCATGGTTTATACAGCTGGAACCACTCATCCCATGGTTTGTACAGCTGGAACCACTCATCCCATGGTTTGTATAGCTGGAACCACTCATCCCATGGTTTATACAGCTGGAACCACTCACCCCATGGTTTGTACAGCTGGAACCACTCACCCCATGGTTTATAAAGCTGGAACCACTCATCCCATGGTTTGTACAGCTGGAACCACTCATCCCATGGTTTGTACAGCTGGAACCACTCACCCCATGGTTTGTACAGCTGGAACCACTCACCCCATGGTTTGTACAGCTGGAACCACTCATCACATGGTTTATACAGCTGGAAACACTCATCCCATGGTTTGTACAGCTGGAACCGCTCATCCCATGGTTTGTACAGCTGGAACCACTCACCCCATGGTTTGTACAGCTGGAACCACTCACCCCATGGTTTGTACAGCTGGAACCACTCACCCCATGGTTTATACAGCTGGAACCACTCATCCCATGGTTTGTACAGCTGGAACCACTCATCCCATGGTTTGTACAGCTGGAACCACTCATCCCATGGTTTATACAGCTGGAACCACTCATCCCATGGTTTATACAGCTGGAACCACTCACCCCATGGTTTGTACAGCTGGAACCACTCACCCCATGGTTTATACAGCTGGAACCACTCACCCCATGGTTTGTACAACTGGAACCACTCATCCCATGGTTTGTACAGCTGGAACCACTCATCCCATGGTTTATACAGCTGGAACCACTCACCCCATGGTTTGTACAACTGGAACCACTCATCCCATGGTTTGTACAGCTGTAGCATGTCACCCCATGGTTTATACAGCTGGAACCACTCATCCCATGGTTTGTACAGCTGGAACCACTCACCCCATGGTTTGTACAGCTGGAACCACTCACCCCATGGTTTATACAGCTGGAACCACTCATCCCATGGTTTGTACAGCTGGAACCACTCACCCCTTGGTTTGTACAGCTGGAACCACTCACCCCATGGTTTGTACAGCTGGAACCACTCATCCCATGGTTTATACAGCTGGAACCACTCATCCCATGGTTTATACTACTGGAACCACTCACCCCATGGTTTGTACAGCTGGAACCACTCACCCCATGGTTTCTACAGCTGGAACCACTCATCCCATGGTTTGTACAGCTGGAACCACTCACCCCATGGTTTATACAGCTGGAACCACTCACCCCATGGTTTGTACAGCTGGAACCACTCACCCCATGGTTTCTACAGCTGGAACCACTCATCCCATGGTTTGTACAGCTGGAACCACTCACCCCATGGTTTATACAGCTGGAACCACTCATCCCATGGTTTGTACAGCTGGAACCACTCACCCCATGGTTTGTACAGCTGGAACCACTCATCCCATGGTTTATACAGCTGGAACCACTCACCCCATGGTTTGTACAACTGGAACCAGTCACCCCATGGTTTCTACAGCTGGAACCACTCATCCCATGGTTTGTACAGCTGGAACCACTCATCCCATGGTTTGTACAACTGGAACCACTCATCCCATGGTTTGTACAGCTGGAACCACTCATCCCATGGTTTGTACAGCTGGAACCACTCATCCCATGGTTTGTACAGCTGGAACCACGCACCCCATGGTTCATACAGCTGGAACCACTCACCCCATGGTTTGTACAGCTGGAACCACTCATCCCATGGTTTGTACAGCTGGAACCACTCACCCCATGGTTTATACAGCTGGAACCACTCACCCCATGGTTTGTACAGCTGGAACCACTCACCCCATGGTTTATACAGCTGGAACCACTCATCCCATGGTTTGTACAGCTTTAACCACTCATCCCATGGTTTGTACAGCTGGAACCACTCAGCCCATGGTTTGTACAGCTGGAACCACTCAGCCCATGGTTTATACAGCTGGAACCACTCACCCCATGGTTTATACAGCTGGAACCACTCATCCCATGGTTTGTACAGCTGGAACCACTCATCCCATGGTTTATACAGCTGGAACCACTCACCCCACGGTTTGTACAGCTGGAACCACTCATCCCATGGTTTATACAGTTGGAACCACTCACCCCATGGTTTATACAGCTGGAACCACTCACCCCATGGTTTGTACAGCTGGAACCAATCACCCCATGGTTTATACAGCTGGAACCACTCATCCCATGGTTTGTACAGCTGGAACCACTCATCCCATGGTTTATACAGCTGGAACCACTCATCCCATGGTTTATACAGCTGGAAACACTCATCCCATGGTTTATACAGCTGGAACCACTCATCCCATGGTTTGTACAGCTGGAACCACCCACCCCATGGTTTGTACAGCTGGAACCACACATCCCATGTTTTGTACAGCTGGAACCACTCATCCAATGGTTTGTACAACTGGAACCACTCACCCCATGCTTTGTACAGCTGGAACCACTCATCTCATGGTTTATACAGCTGGAACCACTCATCCCATGGTTTGTACAGCTGGAACCACTCATCCCATGGTTTGTACATCTGGAACCACTCATCCCATGGTTTGTACAGCTGGAACCACTCACCCCATGGTTTGTACAGCTGGAACCACTCATCCCATGGTTTGTACAGCTGGAACCACTCACCCCATGGTTTGTACAGCTGGAACCACTCATCCCATGGTTTGTACAGCTGGAACCACTCACCCCATGGTTTGTACAGCTGGAACCACTCATCCCATGGTTTGTACAGCTGGAACCACTCATCCCATGGTTTGTACAGCTGGAACCACTCACCCCATGGTTTGTACAGCTGTAACATGTCATCCCATGGTTTGTACAGCCGGAACCACTCACCCCATGGTTTGTACAGCTGGAACCACTCATCCCATGGTTTATACAGCTGGAACCACTCATCCCATGGTTTGTACAGCTGGAACCACTCACCCCATGATTTGTACAGCTGGAACCACTCACCCCATGGTTTGTACAGCTGTAACACGTCATCCCATGGTTTGTACAGCCGGAACCACTCATCCCATGGTTTGTACAGCTGGAACCACTCACCCCATGGTTTATACAGCTGGAACCACTCACCCCATGGTTTGTACAGCTGGAACCACTCACCCCATGGTTTGTACAGCTGGAACCACTCATCCCATGGTTTGTACAGCTGTAACCACTCATCCCATGGTTTATACAGCTGGAACCACTCATCCCATGGTTTTTACAGCTGTAACCACTCATCCCATGGTTTATACAGCTGGAACCACTCACCCCATGGTTTATACAGCTGGAACTACTCATCCCATGGTTTATACAGCTGGAACCACTCACCCCATGGTTTGTACAACTGGAACCACTCATCCCATGGTTTGTACAGCTGTAACATGTCATCCCATGGTTTGTACAGCTGGAACCACTCACCCCATGGTTTGTACAGCTGGAACCACTCACCCCATGGTTTGTACAACTGGAACCACTCACCCCATGGTTTATACAGCTGGAACCACTCATCCCATGGTTTGTACAGCTGGAACCACTCACCCCATGGTTTGTACAGCTGGAACCACTCATCCCATGGTTTATACAGCTGGATCCACTCACCACATGGTTTATACAGCTGGAACCACTCATCCCATGGTTTGTACAACTGGAACCACTCATCCCATGGTTTGTACAGCTGGAACCACTCACCCCATGGTTTGTACAGCTGGAACCACTCATCCCATGGTTTATACAGCTGGAACCACTCATCCCATGGTTTGTACAGCTGGAACCACTCATCCCATGGTTTGTACATCTGGAACCACTCATCCCATGGTTTGTACAGCTGGAACCACTCACCCCATGGTTTGTACAGCTGGAACCACTCATCCCATGGTTTGTACAGCTGGAACCACTCACCCCATGGTTTGTACAGCTGGAACCACTCACCCCATGGTTTGTACAGCTGGAACCACTCAGCCCATGGTTTGTACAGCTGGAACCACTCATCCCATGGTTTGTACAGCTGGAACCACTCATCCCATGGTTTATACAGCTGGAACCACTCATCCCATGGTTTGTACAGCTGGAACCACTCACCCCATGGTTTGTACAGCTGTAACATGTCATCCCATGGTTTGTACAGCTGGAACCACTCATCCCATGGTTTGTACAGCTGGAACCACTCACCCCATGATTTGTACAGCTGGAACCACTCACCCCATGGTTTGTACAGCTGTAACACGTCATCCCATGGTTTGTACAGCCGGAACCACTCATCCCATGGTTTGTACAGCTGGAACCACTCACCCCATGGTTTATACAGCTGGAACAACTCACCCCATGGTTTGTACAGCTGGAACCACTCACCCCATGGTTTGTACAGCTGGAACCACTCATCCCATGGTTTGTACAGCTGTAACCACTCATCCCATGGTTTATACAGCTGGAACCACTCACCCCATGGTTTGTACAGCTGGAACCACTCACCCCATGGTTTGTACAACTGGAACCACTCACCCCATGGTTTATACAGCTGGAACCACTCACCCCATGGTTTGTACAGCTGGAACCACTCATCCCATGGTTTGTACAACTGGAACCACTCATCCCATGGTTTGTACAGCTGGAACCACTCACCCCATGGTTTGTACAGCTGGAACCACTCACCCCATGGTTTGTACAGCTGGAACCACTCATCCCATGGTTTATACAGCTGGAACCACTCACCCCATGGTTTGTACAGCTGGAACCACTCACCCCATGGTTTGTACAGCTGGAACCACTCACCCCATGGTTTGTACAGCTGGAACCACTCACCCCATGGTTTGTACAGCTGGAACCACTCATCCCATGGTTTGTACAGCTGGAACCACTCATCCCATGGTTTATACAGCTAGAACCACTCACCCCATGGTTTATACAGCTGGAACCACTCATCCCATGGTTTGTACAGCTGGAACCACTCACCGCATGGTTTGTACAGCTGGAACCACTCATCCCATGGTTTGTACAGCTGGAACCACTCATCCCATGGTTTGTACAGCTGGAACCACTCATCCCATGGTTTGTACAGCTGGAACCACTCATCCCATGGTTTGTACAGATGGAACCACTCATCCCATGGTTTGTACAGCTGGAACCACTCACCCCATGGTTTATACAGCTGGAACCACTCATCCCATGGTTTGTACAGCTGGAACCACTCATCCCATGGTTTGTACAGCTGGAACCACTCACCCCTTGGTTTGTACAGCTGGAACCACTCACCCCATGGTTTCTACAGCTGGAACCACTCACCCCATGGTTTATACAGCTGGAACCACTCACCCCATGGTTTCTACAGCTGGAACCACTCACCCCATGGTTTGTACAGCTGGAACCACTCATCCCATGGTTTATACAGCTGGAACCACTCATCCCATGGTTTGTACAGCTGGAACCACTCATCCCATGGTTTGTACAGATGGAACCACTCATCCCATGGTTTGTACAGCTGGAAACACTCATCCCATGGTTTGTACAGCAGGAACCACTCACCCCATGGTTTATACAGCTGGAACCGCTCACCCCATGGTTTATCCAGCTGGAACCACTCATCCCATGGTTTATACAGCTGGAACCACTCACCCCATGGTTTGTACAGCTGGAACCACTCACCCCATGGTTTATACAGCTGGAACCACTCATCCCATGGTTTGTACAGCTGGAACCACTCATCACATGGTTTATACAGCTGGAACCACTCATCCCATGGTTTGTACAGCTGGAACCACTCATCCCATGGTTTGTACAGCTGGAACCACTCATCCCATGGTTTGTACAGCTGGAACCACTCATCCCATGGTTTGTACAGCTGGAACCACTCATCCCATGGTTTGTACAGCTGTAACATGTCATCCCATGGTTTGTACAGCTGGAACCGCTCACCCCATGGTTTATACAGCTGGAAACACTCATCCCATGGTTTGTACAGCTGGAACCACTCATCCCATGGTTTTTACAGCTGGAACCACTCATCCCATGGTTTGTACAGCTGGAACCGCTCATCCCATGGTTTGTACAGCTGGAACCACTCATCCCATGGTTTGTACAGCTGGAACCACTCATCCCATGGTTTGTACAGCTGGAACCACTCATCCCATGGTTTGTACAGCTGTAACATGTCATCCCATGGTTTATACAGCTGGAACCACTCATCCCATGGTTTGTACAGCTGGAACCACTCATCCCATGGTTTGTACAGCTGGAACCACTCATCCCATGGTTTGTACAGCTGGAACCACTCATCCCATGGTTTATACAGCTGGAACCACTCACCCCATGGTTTGTACAGCTGGAACCACTCATCCCATGGTTTATACAGCTGGAACCACTCATCCCATGGTTTGTACAGCTGTAACATGTCATCCCATGGTTTATACATCTGGAACCACTCATCCCATGGTTTGTACAGCTGTAACATGTCATCCCATGGTTTGTACAGCTGGAACCACTCATCCCATGGTTTGTACAGCTGTAACATGTCATCCCATGGTTTGTACAGCTGGAACCACTCATCCCATGGTTTATACAGCTGGAACCACTCACCCCATGGTTTGTACAGCTGGAACCACTCATCCCATGGTTTATACAGCTGGAACCACTCACCCCATGGTTTGTACAACTGGAACCACTCACCCCATGGTTTATACAGCTGGAACCACTCATCCCATGGTTTGTACAGCTGGAACCACTCACCCCATGGTTTATACAGCTGGAACCACTCACCCCATGGTTTGTACATCTGGAACCACTCATCCCATGGTTTGTACAGGTGTAACATGTCATCCCATGGTTTGTACAGCTGGAACCACTCATCCCATGGTTTATACAGCTGGAACCACTCATCCCATGGTTTGTACAGCTGGAACCACTCACCCCATGGTTTGTACAGCTGGAACCACTCATCCCATGGTTTATACAGCTGGAACCACTCACCCCATGGTTTATACAGCTGGAACCACTCACCCCATGGTTTGTACAGCTGGAACCACTCATCCCATGGTTTGTACAGCTGTAACATGTCATCCCATGGTTTGTACAGCTGGAACCACTCACCCCATGGTTTGTACAGCTGGAACCACTCATCCCATGGTTTATACAGCTGGAACCACTCATCCCATGGTTTATACAGCTGGAACCACTCAGCCCATGGTTTGTACAGCTGGAACCACTCACCCCATGGTTTGTACAGCTGGAACCACTCATCCCATGGTTTGTACAGCTGGAACCACTCATCCCATGGTTTGTACAGCTGGAACCACTCATCCCATGGTTTATACAGCTGGAACCACTCATCCCATGGTTTGTACAGCTGTAACATGTCATCCCATGGTTTATACAGCTGGAACCACTCATCCCATGGTTTGTACAGCTGTAACATGTCATCCCATGGTTTGTACAGCTGGAACCACTCATCCCATGGTTTATACAGCTGGAACCACTCACCCCATGGTTTGTACAGCTGGAACCACTCATCCCATGGTTTATACAGCTGGAACCACTCACCCCATGGTTTGTACAACTGGAACCACTCACCCCATCGTTTATACAGCTGGAACCACTCATCCCATGGTTTGTACAGCAGGAACCACTCATCCCATGGTTTGTACAGCTGGAACCACTCACCCCATGGCTTATACAGCTGGAACCACTCACCCCATGGTTTGTACATCTGGAACCACTCATCCCATGGTTTGTACAGGTGTAACATGTCATCCCATGGTTTGTACAGCTGGAACCACTCATCCCATGGTTTATACAGCTGGAACCACTCACCCCATGGTTTGTACAACTGGAACCACTCACCCCATGGTTTATACAGCTGGAACCACTCATCCCATGGTTTGTACAGCTGGAACCACTCATCCCATGGTTTATACAGCTGGAACCACTTACCCCATGGTTTGTACAGCTGGAACCACTCATCCCATGGTTTGTACAGCTGGAAACACTCACCCCATGGTTTGTACAGCTGGAACCACTCATCCCATGGTTTATACAGCTGGAACCACTCACCCCATGGTTTATACAGCTGGAACCACTCACCCCATGGTTTATACAGCTGGAACCACTCACCCCATGGTTTGTACAGCTGGAACCACTCATCCCATGGTTTGTACAGCTGTAACATGTCATCCCATGGTTTGTACAGCTGGAACCACTCACCCCATGGTTTGTACAGCTGGAACCACTCATCCCATGGTTTATACAGCTGGAACCACTCATCCCATGGTTTGTACAACTGGAACCACTCATCCCATGGTTTATACAGCTGGAACCACTCATCCCATGGTTTATACAGCTGGAACCAGTCATCCCATGGTTTGTACAGCTGGAACCGCTCACCCCATGGTTTGTACAGCTGTAACCACTCATCCCATGGTTTGTACAGCTGGAACCGCTCATCCCATGGTTTGTACAGCTGGAACTTTTCATCCCATGGTTTGTACAGCTGGAACCACTCATCCCATGGTTTGTACAGCTGTAACATGTCATCCCATGGTTTATACAGCTGGAACCACTCATCCCATGGTTTATACAGCTGGAACCACTCATCCCATGGTTTGTACAGCTGGAACCACTCATCCCATGGTTTGTACAGCTGGAACCACTCATCCCATGGTTTGTACAGCTGGAACCACTCACCCCATGGTTTGTACAGCTGTAACATGTCATCCCATGGTTTATACAGCTGGAACCACTCATCCCATGGTTTGTACAGCTGTAACATGTCATCCCATGGTTTGTACAGCTGGAACCACTCATCCCATGGTTTGTACAGCTGTAACATGTCATCCCATGGTTTGTACAGCTGGAACCACTCATCCCATGGTTTATACAGCTGGAACCACTCATCCCATGGTTTGTACAGCTGGAACCACTCATCCCATGGTTTGTACAGCTGGAACCACTCATCCCATGGTTTATACAGCTGGAACCACTCATCCCATGGTTTGTACAGCTGGAACCACTCATCCCATGGTTTATACAGCTGGAACCACTCACCCCATGGTTTGTACAGCTGTAACATGTCATCCCATGGTTTGTACAGCCGGAACCACTCATCCCATGGTTTGTACAGCTGGAACCACTCACCCCATGGTTTATACAGCTGGAACAACTCACCCCATGGTTTGTACAGCTGGAACCACTCACCCCATGGTTTGTACAGCTGGAACCACTCATCCCATGGTTTATACAGCTGGAACCACTCATCCCATGGTTTGTACAGCTGTAACCACTCATCCCATGGTTTATACAGCTGGAACCACTCACCCCATGGTTTGTACAGCTGGAACCACTCATCCCATGGTTTATACAGCTGTAACCACTCATCCCATGGTTTATACAGCTGGAACCACTCACCCCATGGTTTATACAGCTGGAACTACTCATCCCATGGTTTATACAGCTGGAACCACTCACCCCATGGTTTGTACAACTGGAACCACTCATCCCATGGTTTGTACAGCTGGAACCACTCACCCCATGGTTTGTACAGCTGGAACCACTCACCCCATGGTTTGTACAACTGGAACCACTCACCCCATGGTTTATACAGCTTGAACCACTCATCCCATGGTTTGTACAGCTGGAACCACTCACCCCATGGTTTGTACAGCTGGAACCACTCATCCCATGGTTTATACAGCTGGATCCACTCACCACATGGTTTATACAGCTGGAACCACTCATCCCATGGTTTGTACAACTGGAACCACTCATCCCATGGTTTGTACAGCTGGAACCACTCACCCCATGGTTTGTACAGCTGGAACCACTCATCCCATGGTTTATACAGCTGGAACCACTCACCCCATGGTTTGTACAACTGGAACCACTCATCCCATGGTTTGTCCAGCTGTAGCATGTCACCCCATGGTTTGTACAGCTGGAACCACTCATCCCATGGTTTGTACAGCTGGAACCACTCATCCCATGGTTTATACAGCTGGAACCACTCACCCCATGGTTTGTACAGCTGGAACCACTCATCCCATGGTTTATACAGCTAGAACCACTCACCCCATGGTTTATACAGCTGGAACCACTCACCCCATGGTTAATACAGCTGGAACCACTCATCCCATGGTTTATACAGCTGGAACCACTCACCCCATGGTTTCTACAGCTGGAACCACTCACCCCATGGTTTATACAGCTGGAACCACTCATCCCATGGTTTATACAGCTGGAACCACTCACCCCATGGTTTGTACAGCTGGAACCACTCATCCCATGGTTTGTACAGCTGGAAACACTCACCCCATGGTTTGTACAGCTGGAACCACTCATCCCATGGTTTATACAGCTGGAACCACTCATCCCATGGTTTGTACAGCTGGAACCACTCACCCCACGGTTTATACAGCTGGAACCACTCACCCCATGGTTTGTACAGCTGGAACCACTCATCCCATGGTTTGTACAGCTGGAACCACTCATCCCATGGTTTATACAGCTGGAACCACTCATCCCATGGTTTATACAGCTGGATCCACTCATCCCATGGTTTGTACAGCTGGAACCACTCACCCCATGGTTTGTACAGCTGGAACCACTCATCCCATGGTTTGTACAGCTGGAACCACTCATCCCATGGTTTGTACAGCTGGAACCACTCACCCCATGGTTTGTACAGCTGGAACCACTCACCCCATGGTTTATACAGCTGGAACCACTCATCCCATGGTTTGTACAGCTGGAACCACTCATCCCATGGTTTGTACAGCTGGAACCACTCATCCCATGGTTTGTACAGCTGGAACCACTCATCCCATGGTTTGTACAGCTGGAACCACTCACCCCATGGTTTGTACAGCTGGAACCACTCACCCCATGGTTTATACAGCTGGAACCAGTCATCCCATGGTTTGTACAGCTGGAACCACTCATCCCATGGTTTGTACAGCTGGAACCACTCATCCCATGGTTTGTACAGCTGGAACCACTCATCCCATGGTTTGTACAGCTGGAACCGCTCACCCCACGGTTTGTACAGCTGTAACCACTCATCCCATGGTTTGTACAGCTGGAACCGCTCATCCCATGGTTTGTACAGCTGGAACCACTCATCCCATGGTTTGTACAGCTGTAACATGTCATCCCATGGTTTATACAGCTGGAACCACTCATCCCATGGTTTGTACAGCTGTAACATGTCATCCCATGGTTTGTACAGCTGGAACCACTCATCCCATGGTTTATACAGCTGGAACCACTCATCCCATGGTTTGTACAGCTGGAACCACTCATCCCATGGTTTGTACAGCTGGAACCACTCACCCCATGGTTTGTACAGCTGTAACATGTCATCCCATGGTTTATACAGCTGGAACCACTCATCCCATGGTTTGTACAGCTGTAACATGTCATCCCATGGTTTGTACAGCTGGAACCACTCACCCCATGGTTTGTACAGCTGGAACCACTCATCCCATGGTTTGTACAGCTGGAACCACTCATCCCATGGTTTATACAGCTGGAACCACTCACCCCATGGTTTGTACAACTGGAACCACTCACCCCATGGTTTATACAGCTGGAACCACTCATCCCATGGTTTATACAGCTGGAACCACTCACCCCATGGTTTATACAGCTGGAACCACTCACCCCATGGTTTGTACATCTGGAACCACTCATCCCATGGTTTGTACAGCTGTAACATGTCATCCCATGGTTTGTACAGCTGGAACCACTCATCCCATGGTTTATACAGCTGGAACCACTCACCCCATGGTTTGTACAACTGGAACCACTCACCCCATGGTTTATACAGCTGGAACCACTCATCCCATGGTTTGTACAGCTGGAACCACTCATCCCATGGTTTATACAGCTGGAACCACTCACCCCATGGTTTGTACAGCTCGAACCACTCATCCCATGGTTTGTACAGCTGGAAACACTCACCCCATGGTTTGTACAGCTGGAACCACTCATCCCATGGTTTGTACAGCTGGAACCACTCATCCCATGGTTTGTACAGCTGGAACCACTCATCCCATGGTTTATACAGCTGGATCCACTCACCACATGGTTTGTACAGCTGGAACCACTCATCCCATGGTTTGTACAGCTGGAACCACTCACCCCATGGTTTGTACAGCTGGAACCACTCACCCCATGGTTTATACAGCTGGAACCAGTCATCCCATGGTTTGTACAGCTGGAACCACTCATCCCATGGTTTGTACAGCTGTAACATGTCATCCCATGGTTTGTACAGCTGGAACCACTCATCCCATGGTTTATACAGCTGGAACCACTCACCCCATGGTTTATACAGCTGGAACCACTCACCCCATGGTTTGTACAGCTGGAACCACTCATCCCATGGTTTGTACAGCTGTAACATGTCATCCCATGGTTCATACAGCTGGAACCACTCATCCCATGGTTCATACAGCTGGAACCACTCATCCCATGGTTTATACAGCTGGAACCACTCATCCCATGGTTTGTACAGCTGGAACCACTCACCCCATGGTTTGTACAGCTGGAACCACTCATCCCATGGTTTGTACAGCTGGAACCACTCACCCCATGGTTTGTACAGCTGGAACCACTCACCCCATGGTTTGTACAGCTGGAACCACTCACCCCATGGTTTATACAGCTGGAACCACTCATCCCATGGTTTATACAGCTGGAACCACTCATCCCATGGTTTGTACAGCTGGAACCACTCACCCCATGGTTTGTACAGCTGGAACCACTCACCCCATGGTTTGTACAGCTGGAACCACTCATCCCATGGTTTGTACAGCTGGAACCACTCACCCCATGGTTTGTACAGCTGGAACCACTCACCCCATGGTTTGTACAGCTGGAACCACTCACCCCATGGTTTATACAGCTGGAACCACTCATCCCATGGTTTATACAGCTGGAACCACTCACCCCATGGTTTGTACAGCTGGAACCACTCATCCCATGGTTTATACAGCTGGAACCACTCATCCCATGGTTTGTACAGCTGGAACCACTCATCCCATGGTTTGTACAGCTGGAACCAGTCATCCCGTGGTTTATACAGGTGGAACCACTCACCCCATGGTTTATACAGCTGGAACCACTCACCCCGTGGTTTGTACAGCTGGAACCACTCACCCCATGGTTTGTACAGCTGGAACCACTCACCCCGTGGTTTGTACAGCTGGAACCACTCATCCCATGGTTTGTACAGCTGGAACCACTCATCCCATGGTTTGTACAGCTGGAACCACTCATCCCATGGTTTATACAGCTGGAACCACTCACCCCATGGTTTATACAGCTGGAACCACTCATCCCATGGTTTGTACAGCTGGAACCACTCATCCCATGGTTTGTACAGCTGGAACCACTCATCCCATGGTTTGTACAACTGGAACCACTCATCCCATGGTTTGTACAACTGGAACCACTCATCCCATGGTTTGTATAGCTGGAACCACTCATCCCATGGTTTATACAGCTGGAACCACTCATCCCATGGTTCGTACAGCTGGAACCACTCACCCCATGGTTTATACAGCTGGAACCACTCATCCCATGGTTTGTACAGCTGGAACCACTCATCCCATGGTTTGTACAGCTGGAACCACTCATCCCATGGTTTATACAGCTGGAACCACTCATCCCATGGTTTGTACAGCTGGATCCACTCATCCCATGGTTTGTACAGCTGGAACCACTCATCCCATGGTTTATACAGCTGGAACCACTCATCCCATGGTTTGTACAGCTGGAACCACTCACCCCATGGTTTGTACAGCTGGAACCACTCATCCCATGGTTTATACAGCTGGAACCACTCATCCCATGGTTTGTACAGCTGGAACCACTCATCCCATGGTTTATACAGCTGGAACCACTCACCCCATGGTTTGTACAGCTGGAACCACTCACCCCATGGTTTGTACAGCTGGAACCACTCACCCCATGGTTTGTACAGCTGGAACCACTCATCCCATGGTTTGTACAGCTGGAACCACTCATCCCATGGTTTGTACAGCTGGAACCACTCACCCCATGGTTTATACAGCTGGAACCACTCATCCCATGGTTTGAACAGCTGGAACCACTCATCCCATGGTTTGAACAGCTGGAACCACTCATCCCATGGTTTATACAGCTGGAACCACTCACCCCGTGGTTTATACAGCTGGAACCACTCATCCCATGGTTTGTACAGCTGGAACCACTCATCCCATGGTTTGTACAGCTGGAACCACTCATCCCATGGTTTGTACAGCTGGAACCACTCATCCCATGGTTTGTACAGCTGTAACATGTCATCCCATGGTTTGTACAACTGGAACCACTCATCCCATGGTTTATGCAGCTGGAACCACTCATCCCATGGTTTATACAGCTGGAACCACTCATCCCATGGTTTGTAGAGCTGGAACCACTCACCCCATGGTTTATACAGCTGGAACCACTCATCCCATGGTTTGTACAGCTGGAACCACTCACCCCATGGTTTGTACAGCTGGAACCACTCATCCCATGGTTTATACAGCTGGAACCACTCATCCCATGGTTTGTACAGCTGGAACCACTCACCCCATGGTTTATACAGCTGGAACCACTCATCCCATGGTTTATACAGCTGGAACCACTCATCCCATGGTTTATACAGCTGGAACCACTTATCCCATGGTTTGTACAGCTGGAACCACTCATCCCATGGTTTGTACAGCTGGAACCACTCATCCCATGGTTTGTACAGCTGTAACATGTCATCCCATGGTTTGTACAACTGGAACCACTCATCCCATGGTTTATGCAGCTGGAACCACTCATCCCATGGTTTATACAGCTGGAACCACTCATCCCATGGTTTGTAGAGCTGGAACCACTCATCCCATGGTTTGTACAGCTGGAACCACTCATCCCATGGTTTATACAGCTGGAACCACTCATCCCATGGTTTGTACAGCTGGAACCACTCACCCCATGGTTTATACAGCTGGAACCACTCATCCCATGGTTTATACAGCTGGAACCACTCATCCCATGGTTTATACAGCTGGAACCACTTATCCCATGGTTTGTACAGCTGGAACCACTCATCCCATGGTTTGTACAGCTGGAACCACTCATCCCATGGTTTATACAGCTGGAACCACTCACCCCATGGTTTGTACAGCTGGAACCACTCATCCCATGGTTTGTACAGCTGGAACCACTCATCCCATGGTTTATACAGCTGGAACCACTCATCCCATGGTTTATACAGCTGGAACCACTCATCCCATGGTTTGTACAGCTGGAACCACTCATCCCATGGTTTGTACAGCTGGAACCACTCACCCCATGGTTTGTACAGCTGGAACCACTCATCCCATGGTTTGTACAGCTGGAACCACTCATCCCATGGTTTATACAGCTGGAACCACTCACCCCATGGTTTGTACAGCTGGAACCACTCACCCCATGGTTTGTACAGCTGGAACCACTCATCCCATGGTTTATACAGCTGGAACCACTCACCCCATGGTTTGTACAGCTGGAACCACTCACCCCATGGTTTGTACAGCTGGAACCACTCATCCCATGGTTTATACAGCTGGAAACACTCATCCCATGGTTTGTACAGCTGGAACCACTCACCCCATGGTTTGTACAGCTGGAACCACTCATCCCATGGTTTGTACAGCTGGAACCACTCATCCCATGGTTTGTACAGCTGGAACCACTCACCCCATGGTTTGTACAGCTGGAACCACTCATCCCATGGTTTGTACAGCTGGAACCACTCACCCCATGGTTTGTACAGCTGGAACCACTCACCCCATGGTTTGTACAGCTGGAACCACTCACCCCATGGTTTGTACAGCTGGAACCACTCATCCCAGGGTTTGTACAGCTGGAACCACTCATCCCATGGTTTGTACAGCTGGAACCACTCATCCCATGGTTTGTACACCTGGAACCACTCATCCCATGGTTTGTACAGCTGGAACCACTCACCCCATGGTTTGTACAGCTGGAAACACTCACCCCATGGTTTGTACAGCTGGAACCACTCATCCCATGGTTTGTACGGCTGGAACCACTCATCCCATGGTTTGTACAGCTGGAACCACTCACCCCATGGTTTGTACAGCTGTAACCACTCACCCCATGGTTTGTACAGCTGTAACCACTCATCCCATGGTTTGTACAGCTGGAACCACTCACCCCATGGTTTATACAGCTGGAACCACTCATCCCATGGTTTGTACAGCTGGAACCACTCATCCCATGGTTTGTACAGCTGGAACCACTCATCCCATGGTTTGTACAGCTGGAACCACTCATCCCATGGTTTATACAGCTGGAACCACTCACCCCATGGTTTGTACAGCTGGAACCACTCACCCCATGGTTTGTACAGCTGGAACCACTCATCCCATGGTTTGTACAGCTGGAACCACTCATCCCATGGTTTGTACAGCTGGAACCACTCATCCCATGGTTTGTACAGCTGGAACCACTCATCCCATGGTTTGTACAGCTGGAAACACTCACCCTATGGTTTATACAGCTGGAACCACTCATCCCATAGTTTATACAGCTGTAACCACTCACCCCATGGTTTGTACAGCTGGAACCACTCATCCCATGGTTTGTACAGCTGTAACATGTCATCCCATGGTTTGTACAACTGGAACCACTCATCCCATGGTTTATACAGCTGGAACCACTCATCCCATGGTTTATACAGCTGGAACCACTCATCCCATGGTTTGTACAGCTGGAACCACTCATCCCATGGTTTATACAGCTGGAACCACTCATCCCATGGTTTGTACAGCTGGAACCACTCATCCCATGGTTTGTACAGCTGGAACCACTCATCCCATGGTTTGTACAGCTGGAACCACTCATCCCATGGTTTGTACAGCTGTAACATGTCATCCCATGGTTTATACAGCTGGAACCACTCATCCCATGGTTTGTACAGCTGTAACATGTCATCCCATGGTTTATACAGCTGGAACCACTCATCCCATGGTTTGTACAGCTGTAACAAGTCATCCCATGGTTTGTACAGCTGGACACCCACTCATCCTATGGTTTGTACAGCTGTAACATGTCATCCCATGGTTTGTACAGCTGGAACCACTCATCCCATGGTTTATACAGCTGGAACCACTCACCCCATGGTTTGTACAACTGGAACCACTCACCCCATGGTTTATACAGCTGGAACCACTCATCCCATGGTTTGTACAGCTGGAACCACTCATCCCATGGTTTGTACAGCTGGAACCACTCATCCCATGGTTTGTACAGCTGGAACCACTCATCCCATGGTTTGTACAGCTGGAAACACTCACCCCATGGTTTGTACAGCTGGAACCACTCATCCCATGGTTTATACAGCTGGAACCACTCACCCCATGGTTTGTACAGCTGGAACCACTCATCCCATGGTTTGTACAGCTGGAACCACTCATCCCATGGTTTGTACAGCTGGAAACACTCATCCCATGGTTTGTACAGCTGGAACCACTCACCCCATGGTTTGTACAGCTGGAACCACTCACCCCATGGTTTATACAGCTGGAACCACTCACCCCATGTTTGTACAGCTGGAACACTCATCCCATGGTTTGTACAGCTGGAACCACTCATCCCATGGTTTGTACAGCTGGAACCACTCATCCCATGGTTTGTACAGCTGGAACCACTCACCCCATGGTTTATACAGCTGAAACCACTCGACCCCATGGTTTATACAGCTGGAACCACTCATCCCATGGTTTATACAGCTGGAACCACTCATCCCATGGTTTATACAGCTGGAACCACTCATCCCATGGTTTGTACAGCTGGAACCACTCACCCCATGGTTTGTACAGATGGAACCACTCACCCATGGTTTGTACAGCTGGAACCACTCATCCCATGCTTTGTACAGCTGGAACCACTCATCCCATGGTTTGTACAGCTGGAACCACTCATCCCATGGTTTATACAGCTGGAACCACTCACCCCATGGTTTATACAGCTGGAACCACTCGACCCCATGGTTTATACAGCTGGAACCACTCATCCCATGGTTTATACAGCTGAACCACTCATCCCATGGTTTATACAGCTGGAACCACTCATCCCATGGTTTATACAGCTGGAACCACTCACCCATGGTTTATACAGCTGGAACCACTCATCCCATGGTTTGTACAGCTGGAACCACTCACCCCATGGTTTGTACAGCTGGAACCACTCATCCATGGTTTGTACAGCTGGAACCACTCATCCATGGTTTATACAGCTGGAACCACTCACCCCATGGTTTGTACAGCTGGAACCACTCATCCCATGGTTTGTACAGCTGGAACCACTCATCCCATGGTTATACAGCTGGAACCACTCATCCATGGTTTATACAGCTGGAACCACTCATCCCATGGTTTGTACAGCTGGAACCACTCATCCCAATGGTTTGTACAGCTGGAACCACTCACCCCATGGTTTGTACAGCTGGAACCACTCATCCCATGGTTTGTACAGCTGGAACCACTCATCCCATGGTTTATACAGCTGGACCACTCACCCCATGTTTGTACAGCTGGAACCACTCACCCCATGGTTTGTACAGCTGGAACCACTCATCCATGGTTTGTACAGCTGGAACCACTCACCCCATGGTTTGTACAGCTGGAACCACTCATCCCATGGTTTGTACAGCTGGAACCACTCACCCCATGGTTTGTACAGCTGGAACCACTCACCCCATGGTTTGTACAGCTGGAACCACTCACCCCATGGTTTGTACAGCTGGAACCACTCATCCCAGGGTTTGTACAGCTGGAACCACTCATCCCATGGTTTGTACAGCTGGAACCACTCATCCCATGGTTTGTACACCTGAACCACTCATCCCATGGTTTGTACAGCTGGAACCACTCACCCCATGGTTTGTACAGCTGAAACACTCACCCCATGTTTGTACAGCTGGAACCACTCATCCCATGGTTTGTACGGCTGGAACCACTCATCCCATGGTTTTGTACAGCTGGAACCACTCACCCCATGGTTTGTACAACTGGAACCACTCATCCATGGTTTGTACAGCTGGAACCACTCACCCCATGGTTTGTACAGCTGGAACCACTCACCCCATGGTTTGTACAGCTGTAACCACTCACCCCATGGTTTGTACGCTGTAACCACTCATCCCATGGTTTGTACAGCTGGAACCACTCACCCCATGGTTATACAGCTGGAACCACTCATCCCATGGTTTTGTACAGCTGGAACCACTCATCCCATGGTTTGTACAGCTGGAACCACTCATCCCATGGTTTGTACAGCTGAACCACTCATCCCATGGTTTATACAGCTGGAACCACTCATCCCATGGTTTGTACAGCTGGAACCACTCACCCCATGGTTTGTACAGCTGGAACCACTCATCCCATGGTTTGTACAGCTGGAACCACTCATCCCATGGTTTGTACAGCTGGAACCACTCATCCCATGGGTTTGTACAGCTGAAACACTCACCCTATGGTTTATACAGCTGAACCACTCATCCATAGTTTTATACAGCTGTAACCACTCACCCCATGGTTTGTACAGCTGGAACCACTCATCCCATGGTTTGTACAGCTGTAACATGTCATCCCATGGTTTGTACAACTGGAACCACTCATCCATGGTTTATACAGCTGGAACCACTCATCCCATGGTTTATACAGCTGGACCACTCATCCCATGGTTTGTACAGCTGGAACCACTCATCCCATGGTTTATACAGCTGGAACCACTCATCCATGGTTTGTACAGCTGGAACCACTCATCCCATGGTTGTACAGCTGGAACCACTCATCCCATGGTTTGTACAGCTGGAACCACTCACCCCATGGTTTGTACAGCTGGAACCACTCATCCCATGGTTATACAGCTGTAACATGTCATCCCATGGTTTATACAGCTGGAACCACTCATCCCATGGTTTGTACAGCTGTAACCAGTCATCCCATGGTTTATACAGCTGGAACCACTCATCCCATGGTTTGTACAGCTGTAACATGTCATCCCATGGTTTGTACAGCTGGAACCACTCATCCTATGGTTTGTACAGCTGTAACATGTCATCCATGGTTTGTACAGCTGGAAACACTCATCCATGGTTTGTACAGCTGAAACACTCATCCCATGGTTTGTACAGCTGGAACCACTCTTCCCATGGTTTGTACAGCTGGAA